>NC_137064.1:6719059-6736559 GCF_032717465.1 Coenobita brevimanus
AACCCCCACACACGGCATATTACTACTTTTCCCCGAGCTGAGCGAACAGTATTGAACGTTCACGCAACTTCTTTATATTTTATCGTCATATATTGAATACATCTACGTAGTTATCTGTTTTCCTTAACTTTACCCAATTTTTAAATCGTTTATTTCGGTACCAGAAGAATCAGTTAACGACACGAAGTAACTTTTTTTTTTTTTTTTTTTTTTTTTTTTTTTGTAACCATGGGACAAAAACATGCTGCACCCTATTAACCCGGACCTACCATCGACATTAGTCTGGTAGCCACAAAACTGAGGCCCGGAAAGGGACTGCCCACCCATCTAAAGGTAAAAGTAATTAACCCTGACGTCACCTGCTGTACTGGCACCGGCCTGTGCTGTTGCAAAAGATTCCATACGGTTGGAATAATACCGCTGGAAAATAGGCCGATGGGCGCGTGGAAGGTAAGGTATGGCCACTTGATCTATGTGTTTTCCAAGCCATATAAGGCCACCCTCCCCGCCCGCGAATCGACCATGATACAGTTTAAAGTACAGCAAGAAGAGACGACCTGGAGTAAGAAGGCTGTGGACTGCATGGGGCCAGATGCACACATTGGTGACTGCCCCGGTTCCTTTGTTACCCTCCACTCATGATTTTAATTGTCCGGTTCCGGTACACTGGAAAAGAGTTTAATTGTGTTGTATTGCTATCGCCTGCCTTTAGCAAGGAGAAGCGATAATATTTTTGCCTGCGTCTGTGTCTCTGTCGATGCGTATCTGTGTGCATTTATCTGTTACCATTCTCTGTGCATCTGTTACTATCATATCTCACGAACGGCTGGAGCCATCAACATGAAACCTTCAGGGTATCAAGATATGGCCAAAATCTTGAACGAGTTCAAAAATGGGCACTCGAGGTCAAGGTCACGAAAATGGCTGCCAAAGGTCAACTTTTTTTGTAATATGGATTGGCTTTTTGTGAAACGTGAAGACTGAATTCCATAGAGTTTTGCGAATTTTCTTCACATTTGGTTTATAAGGAGCTTGTAACTTGGCCAACAGCTTATTCTGGCGGACGATTACCATTCGGCTCCTGAATGCTTTTTTTTTTTTTTTTTTTCATTATTCTTTATTTTAATTTTCCTGTTTTATTACTGTCGACTTTTAATTTGAACTGACAGACGCTGGGTTGTAAGGAATGGGAGGGTGAGGAAGCGGTCCATCCCTGGTAAAATATAAAACCTCACTTCGATGACAATTCCTTACGCAAACCCCCAGCGGTGATGAACAGTACTGAGGCGAGGCGTTGCGGTCCAGGCAAAGACCTAGCATTGTATTCTACGCCAAGGAAGGCTTTTATATCATGCCACCCCGGGGGTAGGCTGGTCTACTATCCCTGAATGTTGTATCGTAATAAGGCAGTACAATCCAGGCAAAGACCTCCGTATTCTAGTCAGTTAAGGACACTCACGAACACCTTTTCCTGAGCGATTTGTTTTGCTTATTACACCTTACTGTCCTAGTCTGTGCTATATGAATCTTTCAGACATCGCCATACTTTGCGTATATACCATACAAAAGGATATTAACCAGCCATACCCAAATATAAATCGCTTGGTAATGTATAAGCACCTTCAGTTTTCTCCTTTATCACTCAGTCCCCCCCCCCCCCCGCCCAGGGTATCCACTTCAGCCCCAGTACACGTATTTTCCTTTTATTTTTTAAAATACTTTTAGCGATGTGTCAAGACTGAAAGAATCCCTTAGCAACATGATAATTAATGCTATCTCTCTCTCATCAAGTTCGAAAAAGTTCCTCCTGTGCATAATATTATCATAGCCGGCCCCCTCCCCACTGCCCCTCTGCCTCCCCCGCCCCCCTTGCCTGTCTGTTTCGTCCCCCTTACCTGTCTCCCCCTTTTACCCTTGCCAGGCCCGTGCCCTGCCTACCTGTTGTGCTGGCCTGCCTCACCCACACCTGCCTTGATCCTGTTCACCACCCACAAACACACCAACCACATCTGTCAATAGGTGCGGCTTCTTTGGCCCTTACTAATCATAAAACATTCCATTACTGTGATTCTTAGACAAAAGTTAGCTTTGGGCATTTTCTACACACACACAAACACACACACACACACACACAAGCTTTATATATATATATATATATATATATATATATATATATATATATATATATATATATATATATATATATATATATACATACGATTCAGGTGGATCAGGTGGAGACAGGTGGGCGGAACTGATCAGCAAAGCTGATAGCTCATTGGCTGCTTCGTTGGCTAAGCTTATGTGACGTTTTGAGGATGGTAGGATTTGAAAATCTTCGAACTGTGTGTTTATCGCAGGTTGCTTTGTGATAATGTAGATTGCCTCTAGAAACAAGAGACGGGGAGGGTCGTGTTCTTTGTCGACTATCTTGGTGTTTTCATGCAGGTCTTGTCGTGTCAGGTGGGAGTTGTGTAGGATGGCCTAGTGGTTCTCGATGGCTCCATTCTGTAGGTGGCAGGCGAGACACCTCAGTAGTCGGGTTCGTGTCATTCCAATGGATGAGTGAGGTCCACACACTTCACTGTTGCAGTTGTGCTGGTATATGACATGGTCCTCCTGAAGGGGCGTCTTGGTCACGGCGGTTCGGCTACGATGCAAAAGATGGACTGTTTTCCTTGTCCTGTGGTAGAAGATGAAAGCAATGTGTTGTTCCGGCTCAGCAGGACGTTCATTTCTGTATTCAGTGTCCTTGATGATGATCTCATCGGTCCTGTTGTCTGTAGACATGTGGTTTCTGCAGTATATCTTGATGTGCTCACCGGTTGTGGGTGTGGTGGAACCATTTGTCCATGTGTCTCTTAATTACGTCGGTGTTTGTGTAGCCGTTGCTAAGGAGGACTTGAGTCACGCGTTCAAATTCCTGGTGGGTTTCTTTCCAAGTGGAGCAGTGGGAGAGCGCTCTCCTGACGTAGGCACTGATGGTGGAGCGCAGGTAACGTCTGGGGCACTCACTATCTCCATTCAGACAGAGTCCTTTGGTCGTGGGCTTGGTGAATACTGTAGTCTTGAATCCAACGTTGTGTGCGGCGACGAGTACGTCCAGGAAGGGGAGGCGTCCGTCGCTGGCTTCTTCATATATGGAGATATGTCCAGAGGCAGCGATGAAGTGCTGCCTGAGGTACTGCAGCTCCTGAAGGTCCATGATCCAAATGAAGATGTCGTCGACATAAAGGCAGTATGTAAATATATATAGATAGATAGATAGATATAGATATGTATATAGAGATATGTATGTATGTATATATATATATATATATATTGCCACAAAACAAATCGCCTCCATGTCGCCCTGTCACTGCCCTGCTCACAGCTCACACCCCCCTCTCTCATATACCTCTCTGCTCCATCCCTCCATCTCATCCTTGGCCTCCCCCGCCCTCTCCCCCTCTCCACCTCACTCACATACACTCTCCTCGTCAGTCTCTCACTCCATCCTCTCCACATGGCTATCTCTCCATCTCATCCTAGGCCTCTCCCTCCCTCTCTCCCCCTCCACCTCACTCACATACGCTCTACTCGTCAGTCTCTCACTCGCCATCCTCTCCACATGGCCAAACCACCTTAATGTGTTTCTCCTAACGCTTTCTATCACATCCACATCCACACCCACACCACAATGCTCCTTCACATCCTCATTTGTCAGTCTGTCCCCCCATGTGATTCCACATGCTCCTCTCAAATAACTCATTTCCACAGCTTTCACTCTTGATTTCTGTCCCTCCAACAAGGTCCAAGCTTCACTTCCATACGTTAGAGTTGGTATCACAGTACCGTCATGTAGTAGCTTTTTCACTTCCATGCTCACTTCCCTCTTACCAATGCTTTCAAGGAACTAGCAACCTTTCTTCCTTGTTGAACCTTTTCAAGCACTTCACCCTCCTAACTTCCATCCTTACTCATCACAATACCCAACTATTATATATATATATATATATATATATATATATATATATATATATATATATATATATTTATATATATGGAGCCTCTGTGGTACAGTGGTAGAGTGTTCGTTTCGTACACGGGTGGGCCAGGGTTCGCGTCCCGCCAGGGTAATAAACTTTGGGTGTTCACCCGGCCACGTACTACATTGGCGGACACAGGGGGTGATGTGGTTGAACCAGTGTCGCTTACTGTAATGTATGCTTGCACCTAGTCGGCTTGCGCAGGCCGATTACACTTGGTTCACACTCTACACACACATCCAAAGCCACTCCAACACTACAATTACAGTTACAAGCACTTCTCACCCTACATACAATCTCTACCAGACACCTAAGCCACTTGGTAGAGATACATTGGCTGTATCGTCCCGACTTCGGTCGGGATAGGCCGGTCCTGCAGTGGATCCTCAAACGGCTGATGACGATGATGATGATATATATATATATATATATATAGTGTATATAAATATATATATATATATATATATATATATATAAATCATCCAATCCTACATTGCCCCATGAGGAGCGTAGGAGCCCGTGGCTAGGCAGTTGGTCCCGATATTTAAGATGAGTGAATATATATATATATATATATATATATATATATATATATATATATATATATATATATATATATATATATATATATATATATATATAAGATGTTGCAACATTTGTTAAGGATGCATGTATGCATAGATTTTTAGGACAGATAGGTAGGCAGAAACAGAGAGAGAGAGAGAGAGAGAGAGAGAATTTACAGTAAACTGTGTAGCTCCAGAGATTTACTTCATGGTATAATGTGCTCAGGGGAAACAGAAACACCTGTAACCCTTCCCCGTAAACCACAGGCACACAAGCAACCTCAGAGCCGCCACAATGAGTCCTCAGCCTGACGCCAGTGCATCACACCTCAACATCTCGAAATGTGAGGACGTGGCCCGCTGCCCTCAACACCTGCACACTATCACACTAATATTATACCCGCAGCGTGAGAGGGGCGTCAGTCTTGAGTCATGCCAGTTTTAAAATGCACAGTGACATCTTGGGACTGACATATGACTCCACGGGTCGTATTAAGTTTGGCTGAGGACGCTTTGTTGCCCCTGTTCCTTATCGATTTATTTTGCACAGGCCACCAAGCTCTTCTCTCGTATATCATTCTTGTTATTTTCTTTACGATGCTGCAGAGGGACGACTACTTTAATGGCACAGATATATAAGGGTAGTTCCGCTGTCTGGTCACACAAACGCCTCTCCACTCCCTCCGTATCCTCAAAAAATAGGATAATGCACTGATGAAAAAGCAGCTTCTGCGTGCAACATACCAGGCTGATGTCCTATGAATCTGGGGCAACAACAACACTGAAATGGCTCGTATAAATAACACACAAGACAGTAGGACTATCTGTAAAACTAAACCGGCAAGGAAGATGTGACAGGGAGCTTCCTTAGCCCAAGAGAATACTTTATTATATTCTGTGGCGGCGATGCAGACAGGTACACTCCTATGCCCTCTTTTCCGGAGACACCCTACACTCACTCATCATCACCATCCATCATAAAAACAAACTGTCGCTCCTCTCTCTCGCCTCTCACTGCCGCCCCTCTCTCTCGCCTCTCACTGCCGCCCCTCTCTCTCGCCTCTCACTGCCGCCCCTCTCTCTCGCCTCTCACTGCCGCCCCTCTCTGTCGACCTGTTTATGAGCCGCCGCCACCGATATGAGTTATGAGCCCCCCACCGGCCACACGTTTGTACCTTGAGTGCCCCGTCCCCCGCCTGGCTTCATGTCTTACTTGTGTCTCGCCTCCGCCACCTGTGTGTTCTTGTGCCTCCAAACTGTGTCAGCTGCGTGTTCCTGTGTGTTCCATCTGCGTCTTTCTCTGCCATCTGTGTGTTCCCCTGCCATCTGTGTGTCCCTGTCCCATCTGTGTGTGTCGTCTGTGTCTGCTCCTGCCATCTGTTCTTGTCCCATCTGTGTCCTACTGTGACGTTTGTGTCTTTCCTTGTCATCTGTGTCTTCCTGTGCCGGCTGTGTTTGTCTTCTGTGTTTTTTCCTGCCATCTGTGTGCTATTGTGCCGTCTGTGTGTGCCATCTGTGTCTACTTCTGCCATCTGTGACTTCCTGTGCCATCTGTGTGTGCTGTCATATGGAAGGGTTTGACAAAGAATTTTTTTTAACCTCTTCACCTAGAGTAATCGCCCCAGACGTGAATATGATCGTCTAGCGTCAATGAGAGAGAGAGAGAGAGAGAGAGAGAGACATTACAGCAGTTCAGTGCTTAATCAGGAATGCGCGCGGACCATACCAGCTTTGTCCAACCTGCCAGATGGATGAGCCGCACCATCTTAACGGCCAGGTGGTCAACACAAACAGGATTTAGTGGGTAACTGGACAATAAGGGAATCTCTTTGGAATCCCTGACTGACGGGAATCTCTAGAATGGTCATTTGGATCACTCTACATCAGGGGTTCCCAACCTGGGATAAATTACCCCAAGTGGGGTAATTTGGTCTTTTGTGAAGGGTAATGGGGGAGGTAAAAAAAAAAAAAAAATCTAAAAATCATAGCAGTTAAGATAGACTTTCAGACCTATACTAAAATTCAGAGATGAATGTTTAAAGTCATGTTTATTTGGTATCAGTGTTAATAATAAAAGTAAATCACTCCTTGCAATAACTCTCTTGGTTTTAGCCTAACCTTTAATTAAGTCCTACATTCAAACTAAAATCTAGGCATCAAAATGTTAAGCAGCTAAAATGCAATTGTGGAAACATAAGCAATGAGGGGTAATGAGTGAAGGGAGGTGTGGAAAATGGGGTAATGGGTAAATAAAGGTTGGGAACCCCTGCTCTACATCAATGTAAGCGTTTTTTTTTTTTTTTTTTTTTTGTGTGTGGGGCTGCTGTGAACTTTCTTCTTCTTCTTCTTTTCTTCTTCTTCCTCTCCTCCTCCTCCTCTTCTTCTTCTTCTTCTTCCTCTTACCCTTTCTCTTTCTTCTTCCCCTTCCTCCTCCTCCTCCTCCTCCTCTTCTTCTTCTTCTTCCTCTTACCCTTTCTCTTTCTTCTTCCCCTTCCTCCTCCTCCTCCTCCTTCTCCTCCTCTTCTTCTTCTTCTTCCTCTTACCCTTTCTCTTTCTTCTTCCCCTTCCTCCTCCTCCTCCTCCTCCTCTTCTTCTTCTTCTCTTCTTCCTCTTGCCCTTCCTCCTCCTCCCCCTCCTCCTCCATTTCTTCTTGCATTTAATCGTACAGTAATCTTTCTTTTTAGTATGGCAGCATGATAACACAAAAATAGTCAGGGTAGTCTAACATACAGAAACAGCAACCTTCATTTGTTCGGACCTGATTTGAGGGGGGATATTTTCCAGTCTCTTAGCCTATTAGTTGTGTGTGTGTGTGTGTGTGTGTGTGTGTGTGTGTGTGTGTGTGTGTGTGTAAATATCGGATGTAAACTAAAATATACTACCTAAACTCTACTATTCAGAGTCGGAGAGATGTTTATATTCCTTTACTAAGCGAGGCGTGTCGTTCCTAAATAAAATCGTTTGGATCTAGTAAAAAATTAAATGTCTTGGAGCATCCCGGTAAAATGAAAGTCGGGTATACAGCGACCATTACAGCTTAAAGATTTTTTTTATATATATCCTCCAAAAATACAGTAGCTTCACATTACACCACTATCCGCTGCTGTAGGTTAGGTTACGTAATCTACCCACGGATCTTGACCTGAGTGGAAATACAGGAAGGGAAGACAATACGGACAGACAGGCACATAATCACGTGCAGAGGGAACTGCTGCTCCGCCAAAGCATCAGTATGTTTTGGTAGACATTCCATACACTCATATGCTAAAACTCAGAATCCCTGCAAAGAACAACTGCCTCGTGCGTATACCTCTGTGATATAGCCTCGACATTCCTCAACGAGAGAAGCAGCATAGCACTATTAGTAATATATTTTGCTACAGAATATTTATTTACTGTTTCATTTATCTATTTACAGGTATTTATTTATTTGTTTATTTATTATTTTGTTTATCTATTTGTTTATGTATTTCTTTATATTTTTATCACACAAGTAAATTCCTGGCATGTTTCCGTGTCAGCTTCTTTCTTACTACATAACAAAATCATTAACATTATATCTACGAAGCTTTATAAGGTTAAAATGACCTGGTTTATGATTTATCAGTATCTACAGATATCACCCATGTTTACCGGTGGGGTCGTATAGATGGGTTGGTATTTATTATTTCAAATTATACTGTACATTTTAATATCCACAAGATTGCGTTCATGGATCGGTGTTAACAGTTATTACGTGATGTTTTGCATAGATGTCTGCAGCGGAGTAGGCTGACCTGGTGTGCGTAATTTATAATCTGATACACGGGAACCACAGGCACAGAGCCAAAGCCATGAAGTCCGATCACCGTGACAGCCAAGGAATGTTCTTACAGATGAACGCCTGCATTTACCTTGAGGTCATTCTAAACATATCACTTGACACAGACTCTGAGATGACCCTGCTGTGTACCTTCCTTTGAATTAAAAGGTGATCTTCCTTAAGGGCACCCAGGTAATGAATAGGTTATTTTGTGGGTGGGTACCTTTTTTTCATCCAATAACATTATCTGTATGTATGATATTGTGCTTGCTTTCCTATGTACATTTTTATTTATCCAACAGAAGCCATACAATTGAGCATTCCCGCTGGGTTAGGGATATATGTATCATAGAATTGTGGGTGATTATAACTTCCTGTGGTTCCATTTCCGTGAAATCAGTTCTACGGTTCTCTTAGTTCCCAATCTTGTAAGTTACCGTTGATACTGCAAGCGAAACTGAATGAGATCAAGCAATTTTAATTTGCAGTAACAGATGAACTAAAATATTACATATTATCACAAGCATAAACAATATTAAAAAAACATTATACGTTTAAAATATTTTTGTCCTTACTTCTTGGTAATCACCGTCCCTGCAGGTGTCTTTCCCTTCCCCTGGCTATATCTGATTCCAAATTATCCATCTCAACAGCAAAGGAGCAGGTTTCCGCGAGAAATGCGCATCGTTATGGGAAAAAAAAAATCATTACTATAGTCCTCGTGAAGGTTGACAATCATGAACGCGACTTGAATGTGGCACAAAGACCAAGATGTCTGTCTATTATCCAGGTACGGTAATCCATATTTATATTCTAAAATTTTGCGAAATGTGATAGAGCTTTTATGGAAAGACGTTTCTATGGGCCAAAGACTGCTTATGTAAGATTTTACAAAGAGTTTCAAGTTAATTATACAAGTGGGTGACCGCTTGGATCAGAGAGGAGTCTGTAGATAGCCTGGCACGAGCTGAAAGATCATGCTGTGGACCAAACATCATCTCGTTATACGAAAGATATATTGCGGGTAAGCATCCAAAATAGCCTAAGTAGTCAATGAAGAAACATTAACGATCGAGGCTGGATGAAGAGAAATTTGGATGACCTCTTGTTCTACGTTTTTCTACCGAGCATACAAAAACAAACATAACGTGGCTCTGGAGATCAAAACATTTTTTTAGTAATGTACCCACCACTGTGTAATCCTGTTCTCTGTTCACATTATCAAGGTGTAAAAGTGCCACCTCCGTCTTGAATGTTGAGATGAAACAATGATTTAACACTAGAATATGGTGCTAGTCACGATGAAATGCTGTGGAAAGGATGCAGGGGCCTTAACATTGACTAATTCTGCCAATGAAATACGGGAAATAAGCAACAAAAGGATAATCTCCACATAGGTAGAAGCCCTGAACCATAGTACTTTTCATATTGTCAATCTCCTCTATAATTACGCTTTTCCAAATTCGTAAATGCTACAAACAACATTACGTCCACCTCCAAAGTTTCTAAATCAGATGGTGCGGTGCAAGTGTCTCATCAATCACGCTGCCTTCCTTTATTTTTGCAAGCGTGGGATGCCGATGGTCGCAGTGAACTATCTGTGTTCTGTCAAGTCTTTTTTTAATACACACACACACACACACACACACACACAGATAAACATAGGCTACTCCAGAATGACAAAGAGAGATGATAGCCCGGCGGTATGATCAGTAAAAGTTTCAACACATTAGCATGGCTCAAAAGATACAGAGAGGGATATAAAGATAGGAAAAGAATAGGTTAAGTTTAATTTCTGAAACTGATGATGAGAAAAAGAGAGAGAGAGCAAGTACAAGAGTTCCACCATTTACCTGTACTGCCACACCAATATATTTTTCTCCAGGGTAATTATAGACAACACCTGCACACCACTGACGGATTCCAGCCACATGACGCGCCACAACAACACTGTCAAGCATCATTGTTGACGCATCGGTGTCGCGTCATCTGCTGAGCCATCGATACTGCTTCACTCGCTGTCACATAAAAGCCTAGTCAACATCGCCTGCTGCCAATACATCTCTACCAAATGCACTTGTATCTGATGCCGTATTTATTCTATTCATCTGTCTATCTGCCTAATCTGTCTATCTATCTATCTATCTGTTTTTCTGTTTGTCTGTCCATTTATTTTCTCTTTTCTTTTTTTTCCCACGTGTTGTTGGTGGTGTTCTCTTTCACACTCGTATTACCAATGCTCGTTGCCACAGCCTCGGGCATTGACTTTGGGACGATTGGCCTGAAAATTATTACTGTGCATGTACTGTGCCTGGGGCTGGTATCTCAAGACTCCTTCCTCGGAATGTTGATTAAGGTCTTTAGAATTGTTTTATAGCCCAAAAATATGAAAAAACGGAAGGGTAACCACCAAAAAGACGACTGGATATCATCAGACACCATGACAACCAATCCAACAGAGAAATTTGTTTTGTTCAGCATCTAGATCAGTTACGGTCAGGAGAAAGTGCGATTCTAATAGGCCCTCTAGCCTGCTTCTCCTGTGATTCATTATTTTCATATGATTTGCAATATACAAGTAATTATATGTATTTTTTAATGTGTCCGACTCTGGGCATAGGCTTCACAACATGCTCCCAAGGCCCAGTAGTCCTCCTCCATACCATACACCTCCTAATGTGAAGCAAATTTCAGATAATGTTGCGCACTTACTAGCAAATATTGTGTCTAGTTTCATCCTTGCTCCCTCCAGGTTATTTAAATCACTTTTATATAGATTTTCATTAGGTGAGTTGGATATAGTCTACTTAGCTCTTTCTCCGCTAAAGGGCTCTTCTAAACCGGCAGCAGCAAGAATATAACGAGAATTACGTCTTACGGCTGAAAGGCTAAAAACATTAATGGCGAATCGGAAGGCAAACCCACAATTTTTAAAGCTAAGTTCTGCAGCACGGAATAAGGACAGAATGTGCCTAGCCTCTCTCTGTACCGCTGCTGCCTGCACTCTGTAATGTGGCATGCAGGCTAACCACACCTAACAATCCCAGGTGTCACATGACTGCTGGTCAAATACGATGAGTTTGTCATGCCCTTTTGCGTTTGAAATTTTCTGATTGCGGGTCGTTAGCATCCTTCCCTCCTTAAGGTACAGCACACTCCCATCATCATCATCATCATAATCAGCTTTACTTTCATTCACCGGGACAATGAACAATGACATTCGAAACCCAGTACAGCAAACTTTGTAACCTAGTAAGCTTTTCAGATTAGTGTGTAATAGTTTCATAATTGTTCAGCTAAAAACAGACGCGATATTAGCCTCTGTCCACAAATTAGTTATCCCCTCCCAAAATACCGAGACTCCCGCTGTGCCTTACATTTTGAAACGTAGCACGAAGAACTTTGAATATGTCCTGTTTCAGTAACCGTACATTAAACGCTCCTCTTCCGCATGGCGATTTATTGTGTACTGTTCAGTCAGCGTTATCAGTGTCAACCCTGAATCATTTACTCATTTCCTACTCCCAGGACCACACCCATGCCCACACCAGCAGACCGAGCCGTCCCTGCAACACATCAGATGGTTTCTAGTGGAGTGCTATATACGGTCCACCCTGTATTTATTATTCTCTATTTACTTTAATTAGGCGTAGCATTACCATCTTTCTGTTTTTAATGCTGACGTATAACAAGCGATCAACACCATGAGATGGTGCTAGTCACGAAGAAGAGCTGTGCAAAGGCTGCAGGGTCGTAGTGTCGTCTATTCTGCCAATGAGCTACGTGAAATAGTCTGCAACCTGACAAAAATATCCACCATGTTAAAATCAATGAACTATCGCTTTCGAATTAATGTTTTGAATTTGATTACGTAGTTTTCATCTTATTCTTGGTATCTAGAGACGGTTTTATTCAGCTCAGGGCAGACTCTTCAAACTGGAGGGGTTAGATGCAGTCACGAAACCCTCCACTGCCAGAAACCTCCCCTAAGCTTAATAAAATCGTCTGTAGGCATCAAGGACAAAAGAAAGAAGAAGAAGATGAAGAGGATGATGATGATGATGATGAAGAAATACGTCACTGGATTCAAGAAATTATAACAATATAATCTGGCACTAACCTGAAGTTTTATTTATTCAGAACTGCGAGACACTGAAGCATGTGAGGTTGTGTTCTGCGTGGCTTTTGATATTTCGTAACTCCTCTTCCTTGGCAATTTATTCCACATACTGCATCTCTGTATCCTCTTGTATGTTACTGACGCAAAAGGTCTCAATATCAAAGCAACGAAAATAAAATATTAGGGTTTTAATATGCAAAATAAATCACTAAGGAAGAACTGCTACGAAACTTCCTATGCCACTTGAAAATATGACCCCAGAGAAATTTTTGTTATACCCCCCCTACCCTAACCTGGCAAAAATTTTCGTCCTTTCCAGCCTATTTTTCGTTGCTGAATGACGGAAAAAGGTAATGCTACAGCTCTACATCCTTTCAAGAGCACTTCTTCGTGACTGGCATCATTGTAAAGTGTCAATCTTTTCCTACAACTTAGGATGCAACATTGAGAGATGGCAATTTTAGGCTAAGTTAGAGTAAAAGGGGGTATAGAACTGGAGGCATCGCAGCATTTTCTTCTTACCGACTTATATTATACGCATAAACCCATGATATTACTTTTATTTATGTTATATATTTTTCGTAATAACGCAGGCTCTCCAATAACGTCGGATACAATAAAAAGGTGTAACAGGCAAAATAACTCGCTGACACAAAGATGCTATGGTGATGAAAGCCTCTAATGCCACCGTGAACACAGCTCAAATTTTGCCGCATATTGGCTTCTTCACACTTGTTGATTTTTTGAAAGATCCTGATTCTCGACATAGGCATGATGGTCCGTTCCCTGAGACCCAGCAATCCTCCTACGTACAGTCAAATCCTAAAATACGTTCGCTTCTGCCTTTCATTACGGATTCATGGACGCTTAATATGAGGGAACGGACTGGGGTGCGTAGTATCGTTCATCTGTGGGTAATTATATGCACCCCAGGCCAACAGGCGTCACTCAGTCGTCTATAAATCCAGGGCTGAATAAATGTCAAGGGAGGTGAACGTACAACTTATTATTTAACTGTACTGCACCCCTTCACATCACCAGTAACTCTACCACTAAAATCCCTGGGCCTGTGTCGTAGGGCCAGTGACGGCTGCCTTGAAATAAACTAGTAATTACACGCTTAGATACGCTTTAGAGGGTGATGGAAAGACCCACCTCCTTTCTCTGTTTCTTGCCCCTCTCCCCTCCGTCTACCCTTTTTCTCCCTCTCTTCTCCGCTTCCCCTCTTTCTCCCTCTCCCCTCTATCCCTTTCCCTTTCCCTCTTTCTTACCCGCATCCCCCCTTTCGCCCCCTCCCTTCCACCTCTCCTCCTTCTTCCTTCTGTCCTCTCCACACCTTCTCTTCCTACCTGTCATATCCACTTTCCCCCTCCTTCCTTTTCCCTCACCCTTCCTCTTTCTCCATCCCTCCACTGCCTTTCTTACTCCCTCTTCACACCGCCTCTTCCATCTACCTCTCCTATTTCTCCCCTCCGCCTCCTTCCTCTCCTCTCCCTCCTCTACTCTCCCTTCACCATCACAGGTAGAAAGTCCTCACACACACACACACACACACACACACACACACACACACACACACACACACACACACACACACATACACACACAGCGGGGAACAGTAAAAATAAGTCAGATTTCCGACATAGCTCAGGTATTTAAAAAACCCGACCACCACATGCGGGGCAGGAGAGCAATGTTGGGGCGTCTTGTGTCACCCATACCTCCCTTGCCCTGCCCTGCCCTGCCCTGCCCCTCCTCACCCTGACCTACCATGCCTTGTCCTTCCCTGCCCCACCTTGCCCTACCCTGCCCTTCCCACCCAGTTCTGTCCTGCCCTGCCTTACCCTGCCCCACCCTGTCCTACCCTCCCCTGCCCCTTTTCACCCTGCCTTTCCTTGTCCTATTTTTTTTCCTTTGTCCTGCCCTGCCCTGCCCAGTTCTTTATTGACCTACCTGTACTGGCCCTGCTCTGCCTTACCCTACCTTGCTCCATCCCTCTCTGCCTTGTACTGCCGTGTCCGGTCCCGCCACCAATTAAACCAGCGAATAAAGTACTTGGACAGGCCAATATGCATTACAACATAGCCAAAGATGATAGAAAATAAATATACATTCCGTTACATTATCAACAGTACCTATCGATGAAGGAACAGCGCCAGAAACCGTAATTTAAGTGGCAGAGACGGTTTCATAGGACCTATTTCCTGGAGCTTTTATTTCTTCTTATACCCTAATGTTCTCTTGTGTATCTTTTATATTTTTTTTCATATCGACATTGTGTGCATCAGTACTGCTAAAGGCTAAAGAGTGCAATTCCTTGATGAAAAATATATTAATCGAATATTTTTCATCTTTCTAGTTTCTTTGGCAACGTTTTACTATGCTTGCACTATCTAACTACTTTCTTGACTTTGTTTCACACAGCGCTGGATTGCAGGGCTGTCTTCGTAACTGCGGAGTTTACGCTCGTAGATGAAAGTCCTATTTCTGGGGGGTTCATCTAGTATCAGTACCCCAGAAGAATGTTGCATGATGGCAGTGTGTCTTCCATGAGAGGAGACTGAATTAACTGTAGTGTCGAGGAGAAAAAGAATTCTACTAATGCACTGCGTCTTCGCCACAGTTAAGATACCACAGCCAGTTTCCTCCCTGATGCATCATATCAATGAGACGCATCCATGGGCAGTGTAACAAAGCCCCTCGTACCTCAGGAAAATGATCCCGCAGAGGAAAGTCAGAGGCACAAGCAGTGAAATATTTGGTGAACTGGACGTGGGTAAAAAAAAAAAAAAAAGCTTTATACCTACAGTGTACACAAGGGTCATTGAGGCAGCCAAACAATTTCTGCTCTCCCAGTCCTCCATTAGAACACGACCTACAATACCCGTGATCGATCCAGGTCCCCACTGGCAATACTGGGTGTACAGTAAGTGGTAAATGGGAAACTGATTTAGCACAGTACATAAGTCTGACCTGTCCGAGAATCGAAGTCCAATTTTTAATTTTCATCCCTCGGTGTAACCCTGTTCGTCTTTCAAAAATGATTTTCGTAATGAGGTGTTGTACTCCCGTAGACTTTAGTGACTTTATCGATGCCCCGCAGTAATGCCCTAAACCTCCTGCCTCACAATTGTAAACTTTAGCGAAGTTAGTGAAGCTTCATCTTAGGGTCCTGAAGCTCCCTCGTCTGTCTAGTGTTTTGAACTTGGTCTGGTTGCGAGCGGAGTCTATAAAATAAAGTCAAGCTATATATGTGTGTTTCTGTCTGTGCACTTCTTCGTTTCTTTCACGAGAACTGAAATAGATATTGACCAAATTTTGTTTGCATTAGGTCGGGGCAAGTCCAGGGAGTGTCAGAACAATATCAAACAACACTTTTGGCGATCGCGAGCGATGCGACAGAGCAAAATTATCGGAAATCGTGAACCGTGAAAATATGCGAAAATCAGTTTTTCGACTTTCTGGTCATAAGTGGCCATTATGGGCTCAGCAACGGTATGGTAACAAAGATAATGGTATTTGCAAACATCCTGTGACAGAAGGGCTATTAGTTAGTCTTGCAAGTTTTTGCAGCCAAACACTATAGTCGCGGCACGCGACTCTGAGGTTGTTATTATCGTGTCCATTCAAAAGTGTCTGATTTCGTGTATTATATGAGGCGCATAGATTCGTGTATAATATATTTGGGTATAATAAAATTCGTGTATAATATATCCGTGCATAATAATATGATTCGTGTATAGTATGATACGAAATCGGACGCACTTTTGAGTGATAAGTTGCCAGGGTACGATAATGACAACCTCAGAGTCGTGAGCCGCGACTATAGTGTGTATGAGGTATTCAAATCTCCCTGTGTTGATATAAATATACGTGCTGTAGTCTGTCCACATACCATAAATTCCTTAACACTCAAAGTCTCCTGTGACTGATCAGCAGTTCGATAAAATCGTCTGACGTTCACTAGAACACAAGGGCTGTCCCAACCATGATGTGACGAAGAAAAACATACATTCATTAACTCCTTGACTCTGGTGTCGCATTTCATAGCAAATTCTTTCTATTCACAGACAGCTTTATTCAGCTTAGGAGGGATTTTCCAGACAGGAAGGGTTAGATAAAGTCTTCGCTAATCCCTTCGTTATAAGAGAATCTCCCTTAACTGCATCAAATCGTCAGTTCCAAGGCCCAAAGAAAACAGAAAGTCATCATCATAGGAGTGAAGGGATGAACCTGGGGTGCATACCCGAGTAACGTCACACATGGTGGTGACTGGTTGATGTTAGGCACCATATACTCCTCTCACCATAACTTGGCCCAGATATTTGTCCTTCTGCAGGTTACTATACGAAGCTCAGTAAAAGACAATGCCACGAATGTACACTCTATGCACAGCACTTTCTCGTGGCCAACGCTATATTCGCGTTAATCTCTTGCTGAAGCTCAGCATTCAAGAAGGAGAGACGTCAGTCTGATACTAAATTAAACCTAAAAGAGTCTAGCTAACGTGGTGGGAGGGAGAATTAACCAGACAGAAGTAGGTTAGCAGCACTGGGAGAGTCAGGGGAGGCACCTATGTAGGACGGGTGGCGGATTTATGGTGGTGTATTTCAATGGTGGCAGAGTTGGAGTAGTAGTTCTGTGAATATCGTCATTAATGGTAATGTTATAGTGTAACACTGTACTACTGACAATATTGCAGCAATAATCCAGGGAGGCATCGGTATGAAGGCGGTATGATAGTGAAACAGTACAGCAAATAGGTGCCAGTGTGGTAGTACCAGCATGAGTACGGTGTGTGTGTGTATATATATATATATATATATATATATATATATATATATATATATATATATATATATATATATATATGTATATATATATATATATATATATATATAGATATATATATATATATATATATATATATATATATATATATATAAAACCCTTCGTATGCCTAGCTCACTCACAAAGCATGTAG
>NC_137064.1:6739059-6996559 GCF_032717465.1 Coenobita brevimanus
GAAGAAGAAGAAGAAGAAGAAACAAAGGCCCGATCTGAGCAAAAGTTTCTGAAATGTGTCACCACTGGTTTGGCTGAGGGAAGATAAGGGGGCGGGATGGGCTGGGATGACGGTGGGTTTCTGGGTGGGATAGGGAAGATATACTCGGTGACTATGAGTGTTGTAGGTTGGCCAGTAGTCGTGGCAGCTCTGTTTGATATTCACCACAAACAGAAATGGATGGGGTGGGTGAAGACGACTGGACGGGACGGGCTGGGATAGTGGTAGGTGGTGTAGCAGGGATGGGGAAAGTACACCCTGTGAAGATGGGTATCGTAGGTCGGTCTCCGAGGGGTATGTAAAAGGTGGTAAAGACAATAGGTGAAATGAGTGGAAGGAAGTGAGAGGGGTACTCTACGATGGTGGTAGTTACTGTGACATGGCAGGATGAGTACAACCTGTGGAGATAGGCAGGTGTTGTGTGAGCAGTCTCGTTGGCACTGGGAAGGTTTAGGTCACGTTTTTTTAAGGGTATGATGTGGGTAAAATAGAAAACAAGGGCGGGGTGGGCTGAGAGGAGTGAGTGGGATGGGCTGGGATGGTGGTGCAGGGTGGGGACGGTATATCCTGTGAAGATAGGTGTTGTAGGCTGGCTGGTATGGGCGTAGGGATGATGTAACCCCTTCAGTTAGTGGCGTGTTTTAGCCACTATTTCTTTTTACCTTCAGACGATTATACTAAGACAGGGAGACCTCCTGTAGTGTTGAGGTAAGTGACAGCAATTTCAAACCTCTCTAGTAAGAAAATCTCCACAACTGAATACGTTGTCTGTAGACGCTAAGAAGAAAATGAAATATGTCACCTTGTATATCAAACAACATGTAGAGAGACTGGGAAGGCTGTGGGAAGAAGTACCGTACGTGAAAAAAGCTGTTTGCAAGAGAGCAGGGCAAGGAAATCAACAGGCCAAAGTGATGGAACAGGATAATGGACTAAGGAGATATAAGGCTAGAATGAAGAGGCTAGAGTGATGGTTAGTTAGAGTGAATTGAAGATGCCAGAGGGATGTGATGGAAATAGAACTGCGAAGAGAACAGGACCGAATGCAGACAAGACTAAGGTGATGTAAATGAAACAGGATTATGAAGCGAACAGGTTAGAGGTGAGAGAAGAGGCTAGAACGATGGAAACACTGTAATAACGAGACGGACACACGAGTAGGAAGAGAATGAGTTTAGAGTGAAGAGCGGAGGCAAGAGTGGTGTTAAGATAACAGACTGATGAGAAGGAGAAGAGGCTAGAGTGATGAAAAAAAGCTGGAGTGACAGGCAGCGAATAGATCAGGGTGGAGAGAAAAGATCAGAATAATGTTGAGGGAATATAAAGGTGAAAGGAATATCTCACGGGCATGGGAATGATAAGTAGAAGAGACTACGTTAGAGTGAAGAAAAGAAACTAGAGTGATGGTGAAAAAAAAAAAAATGAAGAAAGTAAATGAGAGGGTTGGGAACGATGTGTAGTTGACGTGTAGACAGGGTGGGTGTGGGAGAGGAGTCGCCACCACACTGTCACACCCACACCCACTCCGATACCAAGCACCTCTCTCTCTCTCTCTCTCTCTCTCTCTCTCTCTCAGCCACGACAATTAAAAAACAAGGAAACAGTAAGGGATGGGCAGTGAAAAATATATCTCGTAAGAGGAAGGACAGACACAGACTCAGAGAGGCCAAGAGATAAAAGAGGACAGAGGAATGCAGAGACAAGGGGCAAGAGAGACGTAAGTAAGAGTTAGGAGATAAGGACAGGAGTGATGTGTGGACGTGAAAGGACGAGAGACTGATGGACGAACGTGAGAGAGAGAGAGAGAGAGAGAGAGAGAGAGAGAGAGAGAGAGAGAGAGAGAGAGCCGACGATGGCAGGTGTTGTGAATCTTGTTTACCACTAGGAAGAGATGTTGAGTGATAGTGGTGTGTGTGTGTGTGTGTGTGTGTGTGTGTGTGTGTGTGTGTGTGTGTGTGTGTGTGTGTGTGTGTGTGTGTGTGTGTGTGTGTGTGTGTGTGTGTGTGTGTGTGTAAGTACGAGCACGAGTATGTGTAGGTAAGTGTGGAGCTAGGACTGTAGGTATATATGTGTGTGGGGTTGGGGTGTGTTCTGTGGAGGTGGGAACATCAGGATTGGGTCGGCCACTGCAATCAAAAGCTCATTTATATGCTCAATGGACAGTAAAATCATTCAGTCTGCCAACATTCATTTATTTCTGCAGGTACTGTACTTCATCCACCTTAACCTGGAGAAGATTTAAGTCCTCCTGCAGCTTTTCCCTGTAGATCATTGGCAGAATAAGACCATCGTTAGCCTTTGCATACTTTCCGTAGTAATTTTCGTGACAAGCATTTTATTTTGGTGTCAGTTTCTTGCTACACCTGACTGGTCAAGATGGAGATACGGCATTTTTAGGCCAAGTTAAAATGAACAAAATATAGAACTATCGGAGCTTCTGTAGCTAAATGTTACTGACTGCACCAAACACCCTCTCATTTGGCCTTGGACTGACGTATGCATGGTACCGTTCTTTCTGCAAACATTTCATTTTCTCTCACAAAAGGAAAATTCTGTTTTCAGGGCTCTTGTCTGGCGAGCCACAGCTCGCAAATGCGAGTGTATTTTCCCTTCGGCGAACAAATTTTACATGCAAGTCGCTTTTTGGCGAGAAGAAAATACATCCACTTCAAAACCCAGTAAACTACAAAAGAAGCAAATCTTTCTTAAATGAGCAAAAAAGCATGTTGTGATCGATTATTAAGTCTTCTTGTCGTCACTGTGAATGTTTAAAAATAGAGACTGTGTAAATAAATAAATAAATATATTTATTGCTCGTAAAATATTTCGGCTCGTAGTCAGTTTGGCTAAAACTTTATTTGGCTTGTATATCTGAAACCTCAGGAGCCAAATGGCTCGCAACCATCAGCAGTTAGTAAGAGCCCTGGTTTTTATATGAGTTCTGAGCTATCTGTACCTGTATCAGTCCGTATGGAAGCCACTACAAGACTAGAATTTCGTCCCGGAGAAAAAGCGATAGTCATGCGCCCAAGTACGAATAAAGCGATGATGTATGCTGCAAGAAAAGTAGATGTGAAGGAAGGAGTATTCTAAGGGCTATTTTCTTGTGCCAAAGGATTTGTATGTCATCAGTACGGCTGGACAGTGTCGAATATCTGCCAAAATATGAAAGAAACTACTCCCAGCATCACCTTGAAATGCCTATCGCGGACTAGATTTCCAGTCCTAGCGCCGTATGCTTAAACCTCAAATCGGAAAATGGAATGCAAACATCTAATACTTTATTGTCATTTCTGGAATTCCCTGTGGTTATTGGGTATGGCCCGCCTCCATACCATATTACAGTGATGTCAGCAACAATGCAGGGACGCTAAACACGTTTCTTCTGACTCGTTTCGTTTCAGAAAGTATCGTTTAAGAGACGGAGTCTGCAACCACTTCAGCAGTGTAATGTTTAAGCAAACGACCAGTAGATTCACGGTACAAACAGACTGGGAGAAGCGTACAGTAACCACCGCGAGCCACATACTCCACTAAGTGATCACTGAACGTCAAATGAACTTTTTCTTTTTTTTTTTTACTTAAAAAACTAAGCGCTATTCAGGGATCTGTGGTCATAACTACTGCATTTTCTGTTGACACTTTACCAGTCAACACTACACATACAAATACTCTTAAAATGATGTCACTTTAGGTAAGCTGAGGGAAAATTTTATTCTTTTTCACTCAGTCTCCTTATGTCATCTTCAGTGCCTTGGTAATGCAAGAATACTGAGGAGGGAAAAACAATAATTAATCCCAAGTAATCTTTCTCTGCATGAGCTTTTATTCATTCTACTGGAGCAGTTTCATATCCTTTCATATATTATCCGTCTCATTCCCATTCGTTCTTTCACGAGAGAGAGAGAGAGAGAGAGGGGAGGGAAGGGGGGTGCAACATTGAGGCGATGGGAGAGAGTATGAAACGAAAAGTATTACAACATGTTTATCCCGCACATAAGAACTGTAATCCATACAGGAGCGTATATAATCTACTGTACTCGTACAGAAGAGTATAAAACCCCAGTACAAAGTCAGTACTTGAGAGCCGGTTTAGCACATCTAACATCAGCTAAACTGATTTTGTAAGAGAAGTGTTCTGACCTTTACAAGACAAGGAGACGTCGAGGACATTGAGAGATGACGAAGGAATGAGTTATGCAACGCTGGAAAAAATGGGAGAAATGGAGTTCCCCCGAGCTAAGCCCTGTATTGGACTATATAGCCCCGCTAGGGTTACAGGAGAGAGCTACCCCTCCCGGCACGGCAGCCCGGGTGAGGCTCGAACTTGCAATCCCCCGATCACAAGTCCAGCGCGCTACCACTGTGCTACCGCGCCCCCCATGCAACGCTGGAGGTACGGAAACATGATTGTGATAGCATGCGTAGCGTTGACAGGTTTGGAAGGGAGAGTTTAAGGCATTAAAGGCATTTTTTTTTAAATTCCCAAATCAGATATAAAACACAAATGAGAAGTCAAGTGTGCCACTGACGCATCCTGTAATTGTTGTGGTACAGTATGTTCTGACCACTTTTAGAATATGAATACTCGAACGCAAAATCGACAGCAGAAATTCGTTTCCACTTTCAATGTATGATATCAGCCTGTGATATGATAACACCGCAGGGAAAAAAATTGGCGAATGTCCTCCAGCAATACATAATCATTTTTATTAACTGTATAAAAACAAATTTCCCGCATGTAACAGACGAGCAGATTCATTCCATAAAGGGATGCTTGAAGCTAATTTCTGCTGCCACAACGTCTTGACTCTGCCAGTGAAGCAAACACGGTCGTACTTCTCGAAGAACTGAGAGATCTGAACTGAGATATGATAGATCACAGAGAACTCAGAGAACCAGGTGAGACATTCATGGATTTGTTTGATGACTGTACCGAAGCAAACAGGGAAAGAATGAACATGTTATAGAAATTCTGATCATCTGTCTACCACCAGACCAGTATATTCAGGAGAGTGAATGAGCTGAAATGACGGAAAGGTGAAACACAGCTAATATTTCATAGTTTAGAGCTGAATGTGAATAACCTTGCTCGCCAGTCTGAAACACCCGAGTACAAAGTCAGCACAAGGCACAAGAGTTACTGAGCATTCATCAGTGGGTGGGTGGGTGTTGAGCAGGTGGGTGGTGGTGAGGCTGGGGTGCAGAGTTGTGTATGAGGGTGAGGAAAAGGAAAAAGAGTGTGAGTGGATACAGTTTTATGTTAAGAGTTGCTGTCTGATCCATGTTGATGGTTTTCTTTGGTGTGTGTGTGTGTGTGTGTGTGTGTGTGTGTGTGTGTGTGTGTGTGTGTGTGTGTGTGTGTGTGTGTGTGTGTGTGTGTGTGTGTGTGTGTGTGTGTGTGTGTGTGTGTGTGTGTGTGTGTGTGTGTGTGTGTGTGTGTGTGTGTGTGTGTGTGTGTGTGTGTGTGTGTGTGTGTGTGTGTGTGTGTGTGTGTGTGTGTGTGTGTGTGTGTGTGTGTGTGTGTGTGTGTGTGTGTGTGTGTGTGTGTGTGTGTGTGTGTGTGTGTGTGTGTGTGTGTGTGTGTGTGTGTGTGTGTGTGTGTGTGTGTGTGTGTGTGTGTGTGTGTGTGTGTGTGTGTGTGTGTGTGTGTGTGTGTGTGTGTGTGTGTGTGTGTGTGTGTGTGTGTGTGTGTGTGTGTGTGTGTGTGTGTGTGTGTGTGTGTGTGTGTGTGTGTGTGTGGCTGCAAGTGGTGACTGGTGGTATCATTGTGGGTGTGGTGGAGTGTGGCGTAAATTATAACGGCACCAGTTCAACGTATTAAATATGGTGCAGGTGAGAATGATTACCTTCGATGTATACCTGAGTGTCGGTGATCTGTCTTGCTTTCACCATTTATATAGCCGTGGTTTTCCCCTCTAGTCAATAATATCCTCTGATGGCAGCCACAATAAACTAAAGGTGTCTGTTGTCTGAGAAAAGATAAAGCTGAGTGGCACAGATAGGTTTGTGTACTGAAAGCTAACCACCACTTTTTACCCTTACGGCGTTAAGACATATAAAATCTTCAGGAAACCACAAATGCATCACCAGGTTACTTATGAATCTATTAAAAAAAAAACTTCGCTGCCCCGGGGAAGTGAACGTAGGCGCCATCGTGCATTATGTGAAGAGATCAAGAACTAGTGAATGGAGAGTGGCCAGTGTGTGGGGGCAGAGGGAGGCAGGGGAGGCGTACCGAGGCGTTGGCACTTACTGGCAGGCGGAAGTGTGCCGCCAGGTGTGGGTGTGGGTGTGGTGGGTGGGTGTGGGTGTGGATTAGATGTGTGTGTGTGTGTGTGTGTGTGTGTGTGTGTGTGTGTGTGTGTGTGTGTGTGTGTGTGTGTGTGTGTGTGTGTGTGTGTGTGTGTGTGTGTGTCTGTCTGTCTGTCTGTCCGAAAATGTAGGTGTAGGTGTGAGTGTAGGTGTGGGTGTAGGTATGGATGTGAGCGTAAGTGTGAATGTACGTGTAGGTGTGGGTGTAGGTATGGATGTGAGGGTGGGTGTGAATGTACGTGTAGGTGTGAGTGTAGCTGTGAGTGAGTGGACGAGGAAGATACCCTGTGTGTGTCTGTGAGTGTAGCAGCAATATTCTTCCTGCAACAAGCGGGGTGTGCGTTCAGTCCCGGACACACCAAGTCAACTGATGGGTTTAGAAACAATCTCCATTAACCCAACCACTAACGTGACATCTGATATTTTTTTTCCTGCTGATGTAAGACATTTTTATCAACTGGGGAAACCTCTCTTACTGAAAAAGCTTCGCCCGTATTTTCGTCAGCTTAGGAGGCTTCACAACACCTCTTTCTTGCTTATTTATCTTGATTATAGTCGGTTAATTTCCATCTAAGGAAACTGAGCTATTTTCACAACTTATGTACGTCCTGGTTAAATGAAATGCGATGAAGATTAGTTATGAGGCGGGGATGAGTCTCCTTGACCCGCAGACAATTATTTCCTTCATTCCGACTACATTTAGCCATCAACTGTGCTGAAAGGAGTGGAGGATCTGTCAGATGGGAGTAAACACTCTATAATAAATCACATTGTACTCTCATTAATTCTCCATCACTTCAATAACGATACATCAACACAATACAAGAAACATTAACATATTATACTGTCATGCAGAAATAAGCTGATATGAAGGAGGCGCTGGGTAGCCTCCATATCACACACTGATACGACCCTTGGTGTATGTGGCTCAGTGGGCTTGACTGATCTTGTGTCTCCTCCACAGTTTACGGCGCAGGGATGTATATGGAAGGATTTCGAAATGTATTATGAGAGTATGACTATTTTATGAAGGAAATTTTGTAGGTTTAGGGTAGATGGGGGCACTTACCATCCACTCACATTGTATAGTGCAACCAGGTGACACCGAGTAAGAAGCCAAGTAGTTTCTCGTAATCCAGGAAACCATTTACTACGTTGGGTAGTAACCATATAACTAGAAGACACCTGGTGAATTAGTGGGTTCAGGCGCTCCACCCTGACTTGAGCCAGTGAGGGTTTATATCCGAGGAGTGAATGGAGTTTGCAGCTCACATGATGCCACTCAGGGGTTGGTGAGGCTGGTCACTTTCGCTTTGGATGTGAAATTTGAGTGTCCTATCCCTGAGGTCCGACGTTCTTGAGGGGGAAAAAAAAGACTGGTTGATAGATAGATAGATAGACAGATAGATAGATGGATGAAGTTACGTGCACTGTGCATGACAAGTGTTCAAAAGGAGAGCAGGAAAAAAAATTACCTTTTGACTTTGGATGGAATGTAGATATAATTTGATGACAGTCCGTTTAAGCTTTCCATCCTCGTGTGTGTGTGTGTGTGTGTGTGTGTGTGTGTGTGTGTGTGTGTGTGTGTGTGTGTGTGTGTGTGTGTGTGTGTGTGTGTGTGTGTGTGTGTGTGTGTGTGTGTGTGTCAGAGAGAGAGAGAGAGAGAGGAGTAATGCATAGAAATACAATGAGAGGAACAGGGTGGAGGTGTTGGGGAGGGGAGGGGAAGGGAGGGGTGATGGTGTAGGATGATAGGGAGGGGAGGCAAGGGGTGAGGGTGTAGGGTGTTGAGGAGGGGAGGGGAGGAGAGGGGTGAGGGGTGTAGGGTGTTGGGGAGGAGAGGGAAGGGGTGAGGGTGTAGGGTGATAGGGAGGGAAGGGGAGGGCTAAGGGTGTAGGGTGTTGGGGAGGGGAGGGGAGGGGTGAGGATGTAGGTTGATAGGGAGGGAAGGGGAGGGGTGAGGGTGTAGGGTGTTGGGGATGGGAAGGGAAGAAAGAGGTGAGGATGTAGGGTATTGTGGAGGAGAGGGGAGGGAAGGGGTGAGGGTGCTGGAGAGGGGAGGGGAGGGGTGAGGGTATGGGGTGTTGGGAAGGAGAAGATTCGGAAAGGATGAGGTGAGAGTGTTGGGGAGGGGAGGGGAGGGGTGAGGGTGTTGGGCAAGAGAGGAGAGGAGAGGGAAGGGGTGAGCATGTTGAGGAGGGGAGGGGAGGGGAGGGTATTAAGGGTGTAGGGTATCGGGGAGAAGAGTAAGGGTGTGGGTGTTGGGGAAGGGAAGGGAAGGGAGGAGAGGGGAGGGGAAGCGAGGAGAGAGGAGGGGAGGGGAGAGAAGGGATGAGGGTGAATGGTATTGGGGAATGGAGGGGTGAGAGTAAAGGGTATTGAGGAGGGGAGGGATGAGAGTGAAGATGTTGGGGGAGGGGAGAGGAGGGGAGGGGAGGGGAGGGGTTTGGATGTAGTGTATTGGAGAGGAGAGGGGAGGGAAGGGGTGAGGGTGTTGGGTGTTGGGGAGGGGAGGGAAGAGAAGTGGTGATGGTGTTGGGGACGGGAAGGAAGGGGTGAAGGTGAGGGTATTGGAATGGATAGGGGTGGGGGTGTGGATGTTGGGAGGGGTGAGGGTGTGGGTGTTGGGGAGGGGTGACGGTATGGGTGTTGGGGAGGGGTGAGGGTGTGGGTGTTGGGGAGGGGTGAGGGTGTGGGTGTTGGGGAGGGGTGAGGGTGTGGGTGTTGGGGAGGGGTGACGGTATGGGTGTTGGGGAGGAGTAAGGGTGTGGGTGTTGGGGAGGGGTGAGGGTGTGGGTGTTGGGGAGGGGTGACGGTGTGGGTGTTGGGGAAGGGTGAGGGTGTGGGTGTCGGGGGAGGCGTAACGGTATGGGTGTCGGGAGGGGTGAGGGTGTGGGTGTTGGGGAGGGGTGAGGGTGTGGGTGTTGGGAGGGGTGAGGGTGTGGGTGTTGGGAGGGGTGACGGTATGGGTGTTGGGGAGGGGTGAGGGTGTGGGTGTTGGGGAGGGGTGAGGGTTTGGGTGTGGGTGTTGGGGAGGGGTGAGGATGTGGGTGTTGGGGAGGGGTGAGGGTGTGGGTGTTGGGGAGGGGTGAGGGTGTGGGTGTGGGTGTTGGGGAGGGGTGAGGGTGTGGGTGTTGGGGAGGGGTGAGGGTGTGGGTGTGGGTGTTGGGGAGGGGTGAGGGTGTGGGTGTTGGGGAGGGGTGAGGGTGTGGATGGTGGGGGAGGGAAGGTGAGCAGGTGTGGGATGTTGGGGAGGAGTGAGGGGTGTGAGTGTAGTGGAGAGAAGGGGAGGGGTAGAGATGGGTGGGGTGAGGGGTGAGGGAGGTGGTGAGGGGGCGGGAGAGGGGAGGGGAGGGGAGGGGTGAGAGTGTAGAGTGTGTCTATAAACAGTCTCCTTCTCCCCTTGCTCCCCCACCCCTACCCCTTCCTTCTTCCCCTACCTCTCCTCCCTTCTTCCCTCCTTCCCTTCTCACCTCCCTCCCCCTCCTCCTCCACTCATCTCCTCCTCCACTTGATGAGGACCAGCTGTTTACTCACTCACTCTCGCTCACGTGCTTATCCACTCATTCACTTTCTCTCTTTCTCAACCTCTTAATCCCTCCCTTTCTGACTCTCTCTCATATAACTCTTTTTCTCTTTAGCCACATCATATTTTTCCACATTTTTCTCCCCGTCACTACATTTCCGTGCCTGGCTTCCGTACACCTGTCTTCCTCTTGACACACAGTACTGTACACCTGAGATATAAAGCACATTTAGTACAGACAGACAGCTTTAACGGGCATTACTAGTTTCGGATGGGGCTTTTGCACTGAACTGGGGTCTTTGCAGTCAACTTCATACCCATTATCTCAATTATTATCTGATTTAAATATTTCTTTTTGCTTACAGTCACAATCTTACTTACGGTACCTGTGTAAAAAACTTAAGACTCAATAGTATATGTTCTTGTTTACGTGTATCCCTTTGTTTATAACTGACTTGATACCGTTTGAAATGCGATAACTACACATAATAAACACAATACGGCTCACTAGGGGAACTTGTTTTAATTATATATATTCATTGTTAGAACTCCCGCCTTATTTTCAGCTACCGATCTGAATTATGATAACTTCAGAATATCTCTTCTGTAACACACCAAGAGCCGTATTTTCCTCAGCTTAGTAGTTTCCCTTCTTTACCAGTTTATTACAGTATATGGCACGTTAACATTTTATTGTGTTATATATACAGCGAGATCCGATACCAGAAGAAATAAGAGCATCCAGGAGATTATTAAGAGAAAACAAGCAAATTAGTCGTTACGGAACAGGTGCACGAAAGCCTGTAAACCCTAAACTCCAGCCCTAACACATGGCAGGACCTTCATATACTCCACTCACTGTGTTTAGAGATCAGGAGCCCAGGGGTGTTCCTCTCTTGGCTGCTGATTGACAAGTGCTCCACCTGGATATGTAGCCAGTCCGTCAAATATAACTTCATATCATTAATCAGTACGAAAATTGATTTAAGAATGATTAGCCGTTTTTTAATCTACAACAACTTCCGAAACCAAAGAAGTGAAATTAGTATAAAATTTCCATTATCAACAAAGAAAATTGGAGTTAAAAAAAAAGTATAAATGTTAGGTGGGAGAGAAACACCCAGCTTTTCCACCTGTCTCATGAATCATCTACAAAAGAAGAAACAAAGAGGTGTTTTAAATATTTCAAGGACGTTCCACACTCCTGGCGCAGTTTCACCCTGTTTATAGTCCTATGTATCGTCTGTCTCGGTCCAGATGTTTGTTTTGAGTGAGTGGGTATAGTGGCTGTAGCGGTGGTGGGGCGCTGCAAGCCGTCCCGCCGTAACCTAGCTCTTTGGGCAGTATTCACATGCAACTAGGAAGCTTACTAATACCTCTTCCTTACTGGTTTACTTTCGATCCTACTCCATTACATATTCTTGTGCGTTATTCATGGAAACTATTTTGACACTAAAAAGACGTAAGAAGCCAAAAAGATAATACTGATGGGTAGTTTGGAAAGTAAATCGTTAAAGAGGTGCTGAGGAGTCTCTTTTGTCGACGAAAATGCGGGCTTTAGACACGCCTGGTGGTCTAGAGGCAAAACACTCAGGTCAGGGTGATGGATTTACTTGACACACAACGAACTGAATCTTTTAGAGGTGAGTGTAAGTTTTCCATCTTGTAAAATCCTGCCGTGGTCGTTGGTTGGCTTCCTATCTTTAAATATTCTAGTTAAATTTCCGGCCCCTACGCTGTTACCATTCTAAAGTAGGACGTGACGACTTGTTAGCTTTAACCCCTTCAGTCCGGTGGCGTCTTATTGAAGTTTTTCTTGTTATTTTCAGACGATTTTATTAAGTTTTGGGAGATAACTCAGGCAGTGATGGACTTAATGTGGGCTGTCTCTAATTCCGTTACTCTGATGGTTACTTTAAAGTTTACAAAATCGTCCTGAGGGAGCAAGAATAAAGTGGAAAATGGGTCATCGAGTTAGGCGTAACTGAAAAAGCTTCCAAGCACAAGGAATTTCCCTCGGCAGAATATAACCACTTAAGAGTAAAGATGTTGAGATAATGAAGGACTGAAGCGTGTCATAAGATAAGGCCTGAGTCACGTGGACAGGGTACATGAAGGAATTATTTTGTTCGTAGCCACCCCTTCTACGGATTAAAGTGTCTGACTATAGAAAGACAGACAAACAGACAGACATGGATAAATAGATGAATAGATTGACTGACTGACAAATAGAATTTTTTTTTTTTTTTTTTTTTTTGTCTTATTACAAGGCTAGTATATTTTGCACACTTCAGTTCAGTCGCCGGAGCCCCAGTCAGCAACTGGGAACATCGCGGGGCTGTTCGGCCGGACTGCCTGGGGAACAACTACTACTGGGAACATCAGTGGGCACAATGGGCAGTAATTACATCATTTCTGATTCCAGATGTCTCGTGGTAGTAAACCAACTTTCCCCTTAAACATTAGCTTAACCTAGATTAATTATATACACATCTATGTTAGGTTAGTATTGTAATGTATGTCTAGTTATTATTATGGTATAAATAGAAGTCATCTTGCCAGCAGAGATCCGAACATAAGAGGCGTAAGCCTGTGTCCAGTACTCACCTAAGTAAACCTAAGTATAGATAGATAACTACATACCCCGTAGATAGATATATAAACTGAAAAATATAACTGTATGCCAACAAACAGCACAGCATCATCTGCCATCATTATAATTATTTGATATGGGTCATTTGTCACCAACCGCCAACTCTCTCACAACCATTACCATCAGACCACTCTTGATCTTTCCCGTTATCCCAACAGGTTAGAGAAATGATTTGTTGTATGAAAGGGTGTGAGTTCGATCCTTGCTTGGGACATGGAACTGTCTTATTTGAATTTCGTTCAAACAGATTGTACCGATCCTCCACCGACATATAATAAAGACACCCTTGTTAATACCTTCACACTAGTCTTGAATGAGACAACTCTAGCATGTACTCAGTATGGACGGTGGGTAGTGCCAAAGTGACGAAATGCGAAGGTGTGTGGCACGTAGGACTGCTGCGTCTCAGGGAAGGGACGATGAACCTATGCCCAGAGTAAAGCATGATATATAACAGCGATTAGCCATGAATACATCACACATTCATATCTCACTCTAACAGCTGAATTATCATCATTAAAGTTTCCACCCGCATTCCTATATAATTCTCTACCATCATAAAAATTCTTAGCTCTAATATTTAGTTTTCTCTTCACACCATATTCATGATGTGCTGTCTTGTAGTCCTTTCTTATATATCTTTCTGAATTTCTCGTATTCATTAGTGATATAAAAATTCCAGTCTTTCTCCCATACCATTTTATTTTTTTCCATTTTCATAAGGGTTATAAATATATTCGTCTGTCTTGTGTGTGCTTTTTTTTTTCTCAGATTGTTAAGGCTCATATAATTCCTCGTCTTTCTCGAATACAATTTTTTTTTTCCATAATCACAAAGGTTATAACAATTTTCTTCCTGCATTTTTTTTTCTTTAGATTCGTAAGGGTAATAAAAATCCTCGTCTTTCTCACATCCTGCTTTTTCTTTTCTCTCTCTTTTTTTTTTTTTTTTCCATAAAGGTCATAAAACTGTTCGTCTTTTATCGCATGCTTTCTCCACCCCCTCCCTCGCTGCAAACAGTTGATCCAAGCATCCCTTACCACTCCCGACACTACTATGTTCCTCCCTCACCAGACACGTCGATATTTGCCACGCCTTATCAATCAGTCCTCGATAATCACTGTAAACAAAACTTAACACACTTTATTCTTTGATATTTTCTGCGCTCACTTTGGACATGCGTTATTCATCTCAAACATTCACTCCACATATACCACATTTTATCATTTCTGACGACACTTCGTTTATATATTCTGCCATTCCACTTCTCCACTGTTTCACGACTTTAGTTTTACTCTCAGTTTATTCCCTGGCATTTTGTTTTTTCTCCCTTACACACCACCTAATCCAATATCATTTACATTTGCTCTCCTCCCACCATTCTCATTCATCTGCTTCGTTTTTGTAATATTCTTTCCATTTTCCTCTTATGCATACTTTCATTGTGAGCATTATTACTGTTCTCTTCCTTCCATTATTCCACTATCACTGCACAAAACACACCCTTTGCATAAAAAATCAAACACACTTTACATGTACAGTATATGTGTTTCATCAATTCTCCCATTCTCTTCCCTCTCACATCGTCATTAATCTCCTCTCCAGCATCTGTTTATAATCTTCAGACCACTGATCAAGAACATTCTGTAATCCTCTGACATGTGTTTTATCATTCGTTCAACTCAGTTTCTAATCCATCTTTTTCCTTCACCAATTCTCCATTTCCCTTCCCTCTCACACTTCATCTTCATTAATTCTCACCTCCAGCATCTGTTTAAAACCTTCAAGACACTCATCACGACATTTTGACATTTCTTGACGTACGCTGTGTCATTTGTTCAACTTAGTTTAAATTCATCCTTCTCCCCCACACTTCTCTTCAGCACGAGGTACACATTCAAGTACTGATTACCACCTCACGTCTGTCCAATTTAAATATAACATGAATGCACCGTGAGCCAGGACACAGGATACCCCTCATTCCTCTCCCCGTCATTCATCATTCATCAATCACCCTGTCCTTCCTCAACCCTTTCACTCTCCTTCACACCTTCCCAATCATCCACTTTGCTCCCTTTCAAGTTGCTTTTACGCACCTCCGTCACACCGTATTATCCCTTCCTTAACTCCTTTATGGCGACCTTCTATCCCGTCCATCATTTTAACACTGTCACTCCTACACTCACACCACAACTACCACCACCACTACCATATCTACAACTCACACCACCCCTGCCATAACTACTACCACCCCTACCACAACTACCACCAGTTCACACCAACCCCTACCACATTCACACCACAAACTAACAGCCTTTCGTACTACAATTACCATCATTGCTACATTCACATCACAGCCACCACTACCACACTCGGACCACAGCTTCCATCAAAACTACCACCATCACTACCACACCACAACAACCGCCACCACTGCCACAACTACCACCACAAACTCCACACTCACAGCACAACTAACAAACTTTGCCTACCACAACTGCCATCAGTCACACCATAACCTCGCACATGTTGGCCCCAAGCACGCGAGAGTGAGAGGGGAGGGGGGGGGTGGACAGGGGGAAATGGAGAGACGGGGGAAGGAGAGGAAGAGGGGTAAGGAGGGAACAACGAGGAAAGGAAGAAAGGGAGGGGAAAGGAAGGTGTAAGAAGAGGTGGGAGTGAGGGGAAAGGAAGGGAAGATGATGTGGGAAAGGGATGGAGGGGGAGAGGAAGGGATGGGAGGCCGGAGGAAGGAAGGGGAGAGGAAGAATGAGGAGAGGGTAGGGGAAGGAAGGGGAGAGGAGAGGGGGGGGAGAAAGGGGAGGGAAGAGGTGGGAGGGAGAAAGAAGGGGAGAGGAAGAAGTAGGAGAGGGGAGGAAGAAGAAAGGAAGAGGCAGGAGGGGAAAGAAAGAAGAGGGGATGAATAGAAAATATGTGGAAGTACAAACAAATATAAACGAAGAGGGAGAAAAGAATAAAAAGAATAATTGAGAGGAGGAATAAAATCATACATGAAGGGAAAAGAAAATCGGGAAAATGAGAAAATTTTAGAGATGGGAATAATAATAATGGAATGGACAAAAACGTCTCTGGATATAAAGAAAAACAAAAGAATGAGATAAGTGGAGGTGAAGGAAATGAAAAATGAAGGAAAACGAAGGGAAGAGGAGACTGATGATGATGATGATGATGATGAGGAGGAGGAGGAGGAGGAAGAAGAAGAAGATAAAGGGAAGAGCAGATGAAGAGTGAAAAATGTGTGTACAATGAAGGAGTGTAGAATTAAGGGTAGGAAGTGCAGAGTGTGTGAAAAGCAGAGCAGGTGCGGTGTGAGGTGCAGGTGCAAGGGAAGGGGGGGCGGTGTGCTCAGTGAACCACCACTCACTCACACCAGTCAGACTCACACCATCACACCACTCTCACACCAGACTCACACCAGCTAAACTCACACCATCACACCACTCACTCACACCATCACACCACTCTCACACCAGACTCACACCATCATACCACTCTCACACCAGACTCATACCAGCTAAACTCACACCATCACACCACTCACTCACACCAATTAAACTCATACCGGTTACACTCACTACCACAACACTCAATCATACTATCACATTTTTTACTTAAACCAAACACACCGCCGCACCACTCACTCACATCATCACACTCACACCACTCACACCAGTCATACACCAGTCATACTCACAATCACCACACCACAACACTCACACCACCACACCACTCACTCATACCAGCCATACTCACATGACCTCTTTCACATCATCACATCACTTACTCACGCCAGTCATACTTACACCACCACACTCATTCCAGTCACTCACACCAGCACACCCACACCAATCAGTACCTCCCTCAGCCACACTCACACCACTCACAGCCTCACTCAGTCACTGTAGAATCACTTCACTTACGCTCCCACATCTGACCTCAAAGACATGCGGGTTTTATCGAGCGTTTCACCCACTTTTATCAAGTAATATTCTCGTAGGCTGCCACCGCCCTCCCACCCCCACACGCCTCTATTTTTTATCATCAACGCTAACATGAATTCATTTTATTTTCCTTATGCATATTGTTTTTGTTAATGTTGCTGCTGGTGCTGCTGACACTGACATTCCACGCTCTCATTTGGCATCAGTGATTCACAAGAGGAGGACTAGGGGCTGTGGGGATGGGGTGAGACCTCTCTGACCATGCTCAGGCTTGCTTGTATTTATTTTATACAAATACTGTATATATATATATATATATATATATATATATATATATATATATATATATGTGTGTGTGTGTGTGTGTGTGTGTGTGTGTGTGTGTGTGTGTGTGTGTGTGTGTGTGTGTGTGTGTGTGTGTGTGTGTGCAAAAAACTGATCACAGCAAAATACTACAATACATGAGTACGATAAGACCATACCTTTGATTACGTCAGCATGTATCGAGACCACATACAGAAAAATCCTCTCCCTTATTACGAGCGAGCCAGCGCAGCCAGCGAAGCGATGTTTACTCTACGTTCAGGTGAGAAATGAGCTGCCCGGCAAAACCCGACCCGCTCCGACACGACATGGCCTGACCGAGACGGTTTTCAGAGGCTAGTAACTTTTCTACTATGTGAGATAAAAAGGCGATTCTTTCAGCAACTAGGAGATAGTCATTTAATTTTGTTTTTAGCTATATATTTACTCAAGGGACCATAGAAACCCCTTGAAATCCCAGCTATCCGAGGGAATGTACCAAGGGCTTCAACTGACATGTTCCACTATGAAATTGAATTTAAAATGTTTCCTGTTGTAACACTATGGTTTTCTTACATGAATTCTAACAATCAAATATCGGATATTACGCTCATAATTTTACATTAACGTTTTTTCTATGTTTAAGGGGTGAAATCAGTAAGGGTAATCGCCCCACTTCTAGGTTTTATCATTTGATCAAGAGCCAAGCGTTTACCGAAGCAGTTCGTTTACACGGCAAGTCGGGAGCAGAGAACTGAACACTGCGTGTGTTATAAATGCTAGGCGCCTCGCTACGGTACTGTATATGCACATCCAGAGAGAAAACGTGAAAGAAAGAAGACGTGAGAAAGTAAATGTTTTTGTTCAATTATTCTTCTGTTATTGTCCAACTACCTCACCAAAAATGTTGAATGTTTAGGCCTACACTAAAATGAAATTATGATGATAAGAGTATGTACAGTACAAGCGCTCGCTTGTTCGTCACGCGCTTACAAAGCGCAAATTACTGGTAAAGGTATGACAAAAGTGGCTGTTATGTCCCTCTTGTACCCTCCGCGGCTTCGACTGGGATGTTATATTCGGTCCTTCATCCGTGGAGATAATCGGGCAGGATGTGAGGTCACGACCTGTCATTTGGGTCAACATTCTTATTACCTGCCACAGTGGTGCTGGAGGACTGCGGTGCTGGTGGTGGTCATCACCACTGGTAGTGTGGAGCGTCCGGTTGCTCCTGAAGTAAGTGATTGGGCAGGGGCGATGCTCTTGGTGCACCTGTTATGCTTCTTGACGGTGGCAGTATCAGGATGCTACTGAAGAGACAAGCCAGGCCGAGTTCATCTTCTTAGTGGTCTTGCTGTTTACCCTCCTGATATAGTCACTATTGAAGGTGAAGAGAATGAGGGGCGGGGACGGCTCGAAGGCACGCCACTACTGTCGGCTGAGTCGTCTAGTGTCAGTTCATTGACCGTTTTCTTGAAAAACTTCTTTTCGACTGGCCTGATCACTATTTACAGGGTTTACGGCCCTATATTCCAAGTTCCTGATCGTATCAACAAACATCAAACCTCTTAACATCAAGATCTGCTGTCATGTAATTTATGAGAAATGAGGAAAATTTTAGGGTTTGACAGATGAAGCTGTTTGTCTGCATATTTCAGTATACTGACTGTTTAAATGTTTCGGTATTATATCATAATTAAGGTATCTATGCATATATATATATATATATATATATATATATATATATATATATATATATATATATATATATATATATATATATATATATGCTGTATGTGTGTGTGTGTGTGTGTGTGTATATTAATATCTGAGAGAGAGAGAGCGACAGAGAGAGAGATAACACAAACAGTTCGTTTGTAAACAATGTTACACAGAGAGTGCTTACGAAGCACTGCGACACTGCTTCAGAACTTTGACCTTGATATGTGACATTAACCTTTGATCTTCTCCAATATCACATCACTTCTTGCCATCCTCACACAGAATGCATGTGCCAAGTTTGATTCATATCGGACCAGTAACTACTGAGATATTTTCTGCACTATGAAGTCTGACCTTCACCAATGACCCTGACCTTTGATCGATCAACGCCAAAATGTAATCACTTCTACGACCCAAACACAGTGTATATGCCAAGCTGAACACAAATAAGTAAGGAGGGCGATCAGAGACCACAGTGACGCCACATCCAATCTTTGGCTTTGACCTGCGATCTTGACCTTAGACTATTAACATTCACAATGAACATTTCTTTCCAAATTTACACACAATCCATGTGCTAATTCTTATCCAAGCCAGACATGAGACATTTTGTAAAAATACATACAGATGTAGACACCAACTCAGTCACGGTAGTTTTGCCTTCAGCTTTACAAACAAGAACATATGGACAGACCATGCAATTATTCACGAGTAATCAGGCTGCCTTTAACATATTTCCTAGTCGCTGGGAGCTGCACTTGATAATTACGGTAATTCCTTGTCAGACCGTACGTGAGATACTCTGATTTACACAAGTTTTTAAAAAGAAATAATAAATATAATGTGTTATGTGGAAACAAAGTATGGATGGATGTTGAGTGTAGGAAGTGTTGCCTTACGGGTCAGTATGTGTGTAGCTCTGGGTATATGTTAGATTAATGCATCATCACTGGAGTCCATCGTTAAGTGGAAGACAAGATTACCCATGGCAGGTTGTTTGCATCCAATGCCAGTGGTGGGTCAGAGAGTGAGACGTTACTCCCACAATTGACACTAGACAGAGGGGTGTACTGGGAGTGGGACGAACGACTCTGCCTTACGAGGTGCTTCAAAGACTGGAGTGAGGATTCGATGAGCCAGGACAAGGTGAATCCTCTCCTTCAGTGTACAGTAGGCGACTCTGAGGTCAGTCAGAACTAGAGGTGGTGTTTTGTCCCCGACGGTTCGACGGACTACTCTGAGATATGCTATAACTCTGAGGGGAGCAAAAACAAGGAAATGGGTTCGTGTCAGAGACACCTGCTAAAATTCTTCTGTACTCTCCCTGAGGCACACTCTCCCAAAAAAATGTATCGGCACCGTTGGATGCGATAATTGTGAAAATGAGCAACTTCTGCAGACACACATGAGTCTATAAATGTGGTGCCTCAAAACATATACCACGCAGTAAGTGAAACTTTTTGCAAGTTTAAGTTCAACTAATTACGAAATATAATATCTGCACTAACAATTACAGGATGCCCCATCTATCACAATGCTTCATCCATGTTTCAGAATGATACGTGGTGTAAGAGTGTCGACACTTATTTGAGAGGGTGTACATTTCCTCACTGTAGATTTGCTCCGGTGCTGGATGATTTACTGTAGTCCCAGTTCGCACTGGTCTTCACTATCATAAGATCATGCCTGAATGCTTCATTGGAAGTAATGAAAATATGTGAATAGACGTAGATAATTCTGTGTAGTGCGACTTCCTTAACTGTTTTTCAGGAAATGTTACTATGACAAATCAAATTCCAATTTCACTGAGGTGACCAGTGATTGGGAGTGGGCAATACCCCGGCAGTACCCTGAGTAGGCCGGGAAGGATAGTATTCATTAAAACAAAATGGTCTTGTGGAATGAGTCACTCATTCAGGCTTTCATTCTGTCCGTTGTCATATTATCTATATTTCTCCTTACAACTCTGTCTATCTCCCTATGTATTTATATATCAATCAGTCTTGTCCCATGAAAGCAACATGGAAGGCAGCTGTCTTTCCCTCCTCATGATGGATGGGGGCTGCAATATCCACTGCAAAAATACTCATTTGGTCCACGTCTATGATAGGTCAGGCAGTTCAGTCGATAGTTTGTTGTGAATTCGTAGTTTCCATATCCTGGTCGTGGCTGTTCAGCGTGCGTCGTCAGCGGTGGACAAGGTTCACTGACCTTGACTGTGGCCATGCAGCCCAGAAAAACCGGGCCGAGTTCGATATAAAAGAAGGCAGTGGCTAGGTACGGTGCTGTACATGGAACACCGTGTGACAGGCAACACTATTTAGGCTGCCATTCTGTTCTGCCACTGGCTTCTGTTCTACGAACGGATTGCCCGTGTGATATGGATGTTACTAATTATGAGAGTTTATACCAACCTTCCAACCACGGACATCAGTTACACATCATCATAATCGATCTTTGTATCTTGCAGGCAGATACACAGAAAGCTAATGAACTAGTCATATATCTAAGCCTGGCCAAATACAGCAGACCATCTGTAAGTTAGGCCTAAGGATCCCAATATTTTAGATTAGGCGATGTACTCCTTACGTCAATGTGCAGCTGAGTATACAAGTTCCACTGACCTTCCAGTATTGATCTGTGGGCTTATTGCATTGTAACTATTAAACTCATCATTATATCACGCGAACAGTGACGGAAGCAAGTGATTAGTGTCAATTATGTCCTGGGATATACAATGACTGGTAATGAACACTGCTGAATTACACTGATAAGTCAGGTGGCATATATTTACCTACTTTCGTTCATGCAGGCAAGCAGTCTCGTTTGGGCTACCCGATCACAGGATAGAATCTTTATTGAACTGACTTTATTGCGAGCTCTGTGCAAGCAGGTAAAGGAAAGAGACAAAATAAACACGGACGTTCAAATGCAAAATATAAAAACAAAGTTGAAGGTGGTGTGCTTACCACCAGTCACTGGAGATACATGTACCTCAGGTTGCGAACCAATGGTGTTGGCCAGTGCGATGTTTATCAACTCATTTTCCTATGAACGGAACATCCATTCACTTGCATGCGTATTCTCTCTTTATATCAAAGTCTTTATCAGTACATGTAAACACAGCGACATAAAGTAGAAGCACCAACAGATGTGTACTGCGCTTGTATACCATGATTTCTAGTTAGCTGATTCACATGCTCTGTCAGAGTATAAGCATAGAACCTTCGCAAAGCAAACATGTTGCTGACACACTTCAGACTGTCATCTTTTTCATCTCTGCAATCAGTGTGATATAATTTCACTTGATGTGGGTGCACCTTGAGAGCGAGGTCAGACACAGGAACAGTGGGTGATGTAGTTCGTGTGGTGTCTCATGTTTGTGCTTAACTTAATAGTCTTTATTCTCTTAATGGTCTGACACCAGCCCTCTGTTTGAAAGGGATGTTTTATGTTGTTGATGCAAATGCAGGAGGTGAGATCATAGCTTATGTCACACCTTACACCCAACACAAAGCTGACGTCACGCTCCTCCCCTTAGCCAAAGCTTATTTCACGCCGTGCATCTGGACCACAGCTTACTTCACCCTGCCTCGGAGCCAAAACTTATGTCATACTCAGTGTGTGGGTCGAAGCTTCTGTCCAAAAGCTTATGTCAAACCCTTTATCAGAACCTAGTGTTTGGCTCGTGTCTGTGGCTGAAGTAAATATATTTCTGTTCCTTTAAATTGTTCCTTTCGCCTCTAAGTGCCATATAGTTTCTGTCGTAAGTTCACTTGTATATGCAGAATCTAGATCTTTGGGCTCACAGTTTTGCCCTTGTCATTATAAAAGGTGTCTCCTAAACCAAATAAGATCATCTGACGGGAGGAGGAATATAATGAACAGGTGTCATGGTGCTGAAGGGAAAAAGTGACCCCCATGTATGCCAGGTCTGGGTGCGTTTATAAAAGATCGGAACCATTACTGACGATACACAAACTCCATAACAGTTCACAAATACCAAATTTTTTTTTTTTTTTTTTTCCGTAATTTGTCGCTTTGAGATTCACTCCAGATTGATGGTGAAGTGAGGGCTGTATGAGTGAAGATGGCCTATGTACAGTTAAGGAAACAACTATATTTCCAATTCCGCCTGAAGAACATTTACAACTGGCGAAACACAATGAGAATCCCATCTCTGCCAATGCGTGTCTCAAATGGTTCGACTTTTCCGGCATGTGTTCGCCAAATCCTGGGAAGATACTTATGCCACTGTACAAGTAATCTAATACACAACTTAAGCCAACGAGAACTACAAATAATACTTCTGGTTTCCGACGACGCGAATCTGCCTCTGGGACCACATTCTCGAAGAGACTTATAGGATCAGTTCTCTCTATTATGACTTAGACTTTGATTCCCAGGAAAAGCAAAACACATGTGAGGCACCAACACTCCTCTTTCCGTATCTTTCCTGCAAAAGCGGAAAACAACTAGAGATAATTTCCCCTCTCGTAACTAGGCCGTCGTTGCAGAAAGAAATTAAACAGCGTTGCGATGTTGATGTGGATGTGCTGGAAAGTATTAGCAGAAGTACCCTGAGTTGCTTAAGCCATGTCGAGAGAATGGAGAACGAGAGACTAACTAGGAGTGTATAAGAGCGAGGTGGACGGGGAGAGGGAAAGGGAGAGATGAACAATGAGGTGCAGGGATGGGATGTAGAGGTATGTGGATGAAGGTGGTGGTGGTGGACAGGGTGACACGGAGGTAACTAAGCAGATGGACCCTCTCAGGGATGAAGGCGTCTGGCTTTCTAAACACAGATGGAAAGAATACGGGGCCCTGGAATATTCTGCTCGTCCTGTCTCCTTGTCTTTCCTGCATAATCATATCACAGTTACGACACGGAGCTGATGATAAGACTGTGAGTCAAGGTAACACTGTAAATAATAATAATAATAATAATAATAATAATAAACAGTGACCACGGGACAAAAGGTCGCATTCCACTTTAGGTGGCACAGGAAGCTTCGCAGCAACTTTTCCTCAGTGATTTATTTATCCCTCTTCATTTCAATATTCTCTCAAATGTCGCAAAGATCCTCTCAATATCGATGTAGTTTGTTTCAGTCGCATACAACATGATAACAAGGTACATGAGACAAAACAAGTTGCTGAGGAAATGATGCTACGAAATCTCCTAAGGCACTTACAAGGAGACGACCACGACATGGGGGATGAATTACGACCTAAGGTGTTTGGGAGTTTCGTAACATCTTTTCCTTTGCGATTTCCTCTGCACATTAGACCTCAATATCTTCTTGTATGCTATTTCGACAGACTAGGTTGATATAAGAAGGACGTAACAAAGAATGATAAGGTGAAATAAGCGAAATAAATCGCTAAGGAATACACACAGTCTCTCTCTCTCTCTCTCTCTCTCTCTCTCTCTCACACACACACACACACACACACACACACACACACACACACACACACACAAACACACGAGACAAATGAAACAGGCAAAAAACGACGGATATTCTTAGCAGTGCGTAAAGAGAGAGAGAGAGAGAGAGAGAGAGAGAGACAGACAGACAGACAGACAGACAGACAGAGAAAGATAGAGAGAGAAAGAGAGAGAGAGAGAGAGAGAGAGAGAGAGATTTTACTCGTATATCAGTAAGGAAAAGCGAAGGAACAGGTGAAGATACTGTTTTGCTTAACCTCTCTCTCTCTCTCTCTCTCTCTCCTTATCACGCCTAAGCTCTCTTCATCCCGTCTCATCTTTCCTCGCCCTTTCATCTTTCCGCATTCCTTTCCGTCACTGCTTATTTACTCATTTCCACTCCTCTCAGCTGACATCTCATTTCTGCTCCTCTCAAGTTCCCTCTACTCCCATCTACCTGCCTCCTCTTAACTCTAAACTCTTATCTACCCTAATCTACCGCTCGTTACTCCTTTAAACTCCCATCTACACATCTGCTTTCATCACTTTCATCATCTCTCATCCACTCTTGTCACCATTTTCATCTCCCACGTCACCTACTCACCACGTCCTTCATCACCCCTCACGCACACAGATCTCTTACGCTTTATTTCACATGTCTTCCCACTAGAGAGACAAAAACATACTTACAAAGGTTGCTACATTTATTCTCTGGTGCGATATTTGCTAGGGACGAGAATTTCTACATATCATTTCATTCACAAGCTGAGCCCCATGGTGTGCTGTATCGCTCGGTGTGTGTGTGTGTGTGTGTGTGTGTGTGTGTGTGTGTGTGTGTGTGTGTGTGTGTGTGTGTGTGTGTGTGTGTGTGTGTGTGTGTGTGTGTGTGTGTGTGTGTGTGTGTGTGTGTGTGTGTGTGTGTGTGTGCTACGCTGTCGGTCTATCTTTTCCCGTCCCAACAACGCCTCAGCTTCTCAGGGCCGTATTATACTCAGCTCACAAGGCTCTCTACACCTGCTCCTTTGCGATTTATTATGCCCAGGACGCGCTCATATTATTCCCTCCGCTGCTATATATATATTTTACTACCTCAGACGCAGCTGCATAATGATCATAAAAGAGAGTATGAACGTGACAGATGCAGATATAAACTGGTAAGAGGGAGGTGATGGCGGGGTGGATGGGGCCGTGGAATGGGAGCTTTCGTTACGGGTTGGATTACGGCGTTGTGGGGAAGAATATGTGGATTGGAATTTGATATCACCATACGCTTAAATATTACCCCACTGGCACGTCATAAAAACACTCAATAAAACAGAAAAAAGCATACAAAAGAACCAAACTAGCCGAATGTGTATACCAAGTGTGTCACAGTGTGGGGTGTTCCGCGTGATTACTGAGAAAATTCAAAAGGGGAGTATGCTGTAGAGCTAATATGAGTAACAAATGCTATATCAAATGTGTTCATTCCTCACCATGATGAAGCTACATTTACTGATGACCTGGGCATATTACATGATGAGAACGACCATTTATTACCCATTACATCATCAGCAATTTTAGCTCCGCATCGGCTGAGAGTTGGACGTAGGACAATATAACAATTCTTATCCAAAATCAGCCATACAATAATCTGAAATTTCTGAAAAAATAAAAATAAAAAAAGGGTATCTCGCACGCAACGCTACATAAATGGTGAGTACGAGTGTCTACGGGCCAAGGTGACAAATGAGGAGTGCAGTGGACCAGCTCTCTGCAGAAGTGACACAGATGAACTACTACTCCCCAAGAAACAGGCTTTTTAGGCTATGAACAGAGACAGAGACGGATGGAATAAAATAACTCCAGGACGCCTCCTACACCAGTGAGAAAACAGACCGCTGCCACAGTCGCTTGTTTTGTCAATGGTCTCAACTCTTATTCACTCTTAGGCAAATAAAATCCTCTGGAGCTCTCATGAATACTGCCGTTAAGTAAGTTATATAGACGATCGACTGACAAACGTGGAATGACTAGATGGATAATGTGAATGTAGATAGATGCTGAGTGACCATAATTACTGTGGAGAGGTGCTGACAGGAACATGTATATGGCGACAGGGGAGCAGCAGAGAGATACAAAGTTGTCACTCAAACATACATTACTATTTCAGGCAAGGCATTGTTACAGGATGGGTCTCTCTCTCTCTCTCTCTCTCTCTCTCTCTCTCTCTCACACACACACACACACACACACACACACACACACACACACACACACACACACACGGCGGCCCCAAGTCATCTTATTATTTAAATGTGCCAATGCTCGTTAGCGTCTTGGGGGAAACATACGTAGATGGTAATGTTCTCTTCATCTTGCGTTCCTTTCCCACCCAGAGGCAGGGTGGGGGGAGAGAGAGAGAGAGAGAGGGGGGGGGGATTTTGGCTTTCATGTCTCCTGTTTTCGCTACATCACAATCGCCTCTCATACGCTGGGTAAAATCGCCTGCCCTTAGCAAGAATCAGATGAAGACTACGGGTTTTTTTAACTCTTTCAGCCCGACAGCTCTCATTTACTTCAATCTTCCTAATACCAGACGACATTTTAAACTTACGAGAGCACCCTACTAGTGAATGTGTTAATGAAGGCTAGTGTCCAACCTCTCCAGTTGAAAAAGTGTGTCATGAGCTGCGTAGAATCGTTTAGTGGTAGCAAGAAGGAAGCACAGAAGACGTCAAAGCAGTGAAAAGGTTATGGGACTAGAATAAGGTAATGGACAGTATTTTCGTTGATTCTGGAAGCTGTCAAACACTTTTTCCTCAGCGATTTACTTTGTTTAATTCATCTTACCTCTTTGAATTACGTAATGTCGTCTGTGTTTTATTCTTGCTACTGTCAGACGATTTTATTGAGCTTCGGGGTGACCTCATGCAGTGAATGGATGACATAAAACTCCTTAAATTCGAAACGCCTCCCTTTACCTAAAAGAAAATCGTGAGGAGACAGAAAAGAAAAAGAAAATGTGAGAAGAAAAGAAGGGAACGACGGGGCTTAATATTCTCCTCTCTGTCTTTACTATCTGCTTCATCCTTTCAGTCCAATGACGCATTTCTTGTCTTCTTCTTGCCCCGTCCAGATGACTACAGTAAGCTTTGGGGAGATGCTTCGAAGTGGAGGGATCAGGTAAAGGCATCATTAAACTTTTCAGCACACGAGATCTTTCCTAAGTTAAATAAAAGAAGTAAAAAAAAAAAAAAAACTAAAATTCGTCACCAGATTCAAGATGTTAATATAGGCAAAATTGGCGTAAATAACAAGGAAGTGAATATTAAGCTGCTATGTGCTGATTTGACCCCTTCGATAAGTTATGTTCTTGACTGTCTTCTTCCTGCATCCAGACGATTTCTATCAGCTCAGGGAGAGAAATCGGGGTGTGGCGGGCTTATGGAGACTGTTTTTACCCCGTCACTCCAAATGGCTTCTCCAGAGTTAACCAAATCGTCTTAATATCAGAAGATTAATAAACCCGTCATTGGATTCATGGGGTTTAGGTGGTAGGGAAGAGAAGAGCATGCAGGCCCGTATTCCCATCGGGTAAGTAAGCTCCCTAACACCTTTTCCTATGCGATTTGTTTTGCTTATTACACCTTACTGTCCACTCCTATGTTGCATAAATCCTTCCAGTATCGCCGTTTGGAAGCTTCTGTCTAGCAAATGACTTAGTCATCGGGGGCACACTCTTTCAGCATTGCAATATACACAAGACAACTTGGGTGTCGTCGTGTGGAAAATATAAAAATCAGATTGATCACATCGCTATCAGTAGGAGGCATAGAAGTTCTCTGCTAGATGTTCATGTTAAACGGGGAGCGGATATTGGTAGTGACCATCAACTCAGCATTGCAAAAATAAGGTTTAAACTTAAAAATCAGAAGAAGGAAAAATCTGGTGTTGGTAGATACGATATTGTTAAGCTTAGAAGGGAAGGAGAAGAAAAGGAGGAATTCAGATTAGAATGCAGAAATAGGTTTTTGGTGTTGGAAACGTTGGAAGAGGGAGAGAGAAGTGTAGATGAGATGTGGGAGGATGTGAACAAAGTTTTGCATGAGACTGCTGAATGTACGATTGGAAGGAGACATAGCTTCAGGAGAAAGAAATGGATATCAGAGGAAACGTGGGATATGATAAAAAAGAGAGGTGAGGCTAAATTGAGGAGTGAGATGCAATGCGTTGATGAACAAGAGATTGAATTAGCAAGAGCTGCGTACTGGAGTTTGAATTCAGAAGTAAGAAGGTTAGCTAGGAGAGATAAAAGAAGATGTGTGGATGAAAAGGTTGCAGAGACTGAAATCTTAATAAACAAAAATGATGGACAGAGTCAAAGAATAGCATATGAATCGATTAGAGAACTGAGTGGTAATACAGGTAAACGCAAGGAAATACCAGTTAGAGACAGGGAAGGAAATTTATTGACCAAAGATGGAGATATTAAAAATAGATGGAAAGAGCATTTTGAGACAGTCCTTAATAGACCAATATCACCAGAAGAGGATATACCGTCTGCTCAGGAAGATTTAAATATAGAAACAGGAGAGTTGAGGCTTGCAGAAGTGGAGAAAGCAGTAAAACAGTTAAAGAATAATAAGGCACCAGGGGAGGATGGTTTATTTCCGGAAATGTTTAAAGTGGAGGGGGATAGATTAATAATGATCTTGACCAAGCTATTCAATAAGATATGGGTGACGGGGTTACTACCATCAGTTTGGAAGAATGGTGTAATTGTTAAAGTTCCGAAGAAGGGAGACCTGAGTGAATGTGGTAATTGGAGGGGAATCTCTTTGTCACCGATAGCTTTGAAAGTTTTCAGTAGAGTGTTGTTAAATAGGTTGGAGCCGGTGGTTGAGGGTATTCTGAGGGATGAACAGGCTGGTTTTAGAAAGGGACGTGGTTGCAATGTTAAGATCTTTATAGTTAGGCATTTGATGCAGCAAGTTAATGAAATGAGAGTACCGTTAAGTCTTTGTTTTGTTGATTTTGAAAAGGCTTTTGATAGTGTTTCGAGAGAGACTATGGGGAAGATCATGAGACATTATGGAATACCAGAGGAGTTTGTGAGGGTTATTATGAACATGCATGAGGACACATTTTGTAAAGTGATGGTTGATGGTTGTCTGAGTGATTCGTTTGAAGTCAAGTCCGGGGTAATTCAAGGTGGTGTTCTATCGCCTTTACTATTTATATTGGTCATTGATTACATTATGAAACGCGTTGGAACAGAAACCGGTGCAGGTATACTTTGGGGAGAGAACAGGAAACTTTTGGATTTAGATTATGCAGATGATATAGTTTTGATTTGTGATGGGCCAGAAGAGATGCAGAGAGTGTTGGACTGTTTGGTGAGTGAAGGTCGCAAGGTGGGTTTGGTTATTAATTGTGGAAAAACTGAAATAATCAATATGAATATGGAAAATGCACAGGAATGTGTAATTGGAGGTATGGTTGTAAAGCAAGTTGATAGGTTTAAATATTTAGGTACTTATTTAGCCAAGGATGGTTCTCTGAACTTTGAATTCGAGGAAAGGTTAAAGAAGGCTAATCAGGCAATGGGAATGCTTAAAAATATTTGGAATAATAACAATTTCTCTGTGCATACAAAAATCAAACTTTATAAGGTAATGGTTAGGAGTATCTTAATTTATGGACACGAGTCTTGGTACAGCACAGTGACTATGGAAAATAAATTCTTGGTGTTTGAAAATAAAGCACTTAGAAGAATATTAGGAGTTAAGTGGTGGGAAAGGATACCAAATAGTAGAATTAGAGAAATAACGGGAGTGCAGCCGATCGAAGAATATGTTAGATTCTCACGATGGAAGTGGCTAGGACATGTGTATAGGAGACAGGGAATAGTACGAGGTACACCAGGGTGGGTGGCACTTGGTAGGAGAGGTAGAGGAAGGCCAAAAGAGACGTGGGTGAGGACAATGAGAAGGGAAGCTGGAGATGAGTGTTGGGGAGATCTTGAGGAGTTAGCACAAGATAGGATGTGGTGGTGTGAGTTCATCGAGGCCCTATGCATCCCCGAGGGTGCCACAGGAAATGATTGATTGATTGATTGATCGCCGTACCTCTGCGTAAATAACGTACAAAAGGATATGAACCAACCATATCCAAAAACAAATCGCTAAGGAAGAGGTGTTAGGGAGCTTCCTTAACAGACGAGAATACGAGCCTCAGAATTATACCACGTCGAGAGCAAGAGGGTCATTATGGCTGACAATCACAATTATGTCAAGTCTAAATCATCCCTAAGAACATGATCTGCATCAATCGAATATACATCAATGTCCCTAATTGTACTGCTGGCCCAAAGTGTTCAAGGGATGTACTCAAAAAGGATATTACCCAATGTTTGCGATAAAGTCTCCAAGGCAACTAAGAATTATCGGGAATTATTTTGATTAGAAGAGTGTATGTGGATGGGCTGGAGAGGGAGGCCGAGGATGAGATGGAGGGATGAAGTGGAGGGATATAAATTATGAGAGAATGGGGGAGGGGTTAGTTGGAGGGAAGACAGCCGAATAGATGATGACAGGGCAACATGGAGACGATTTGTGTATAGCCACCCCTTACGGCAGTGGTGCTGTAGATAGATAGATTTTTTTTAACTGTATCACTGTAGTTTGCTGGTAAATTGTTAGACAGCTCTATAAGTAAAGGCGGGTAAGAGGAACACCATCACCCGTTGGCACCAGTAAAACCGGGTGATTCTGCGGGCCGGTTATACAAGGTTTTCATCTCCCTCCCCGTCCGCGAGAGGAAAAGAGTGAACCGCAAGAGAAGGGCGGCTTCAATCCACACTTCAGTGTGTTCACGCTCAGATGTGCCTGTGGCTTCATCAACAACATGAGTGAAGACAGAAGCATAAACTAGCAGTCTTATACTCGATTTAGGCTCAAGAAAGTTTGTAAATACTGCACCACGATAGGAGAGTGTGACAAGGTTGAAGGGAAGGGCAAGAGGCAGTTAGGATATCACAACTCCCTCACTTTATGATTCCTCTGCTAAAAGATGCCTCGTATACCACTACCTTTGAGCCGCATCTTTTATCGAGCATTAAGAATTTAGAAAGGAGTTTAAAATTGTGTAAAATGAGGGACAAGAGAAAGTTTTGGAAGTATCACAACTCCGACACCTTACGATTTCCCTATTAAAAGATGCGTCGTATACCAACAATCTGACAACCAAGGATTTTTTTACTGCTAGAATGGCGCCAATATCCACCCTTCCTTACCCCAATCCACCCGCTCCCAAACACGATTATTCTGATATTTGGATGCTTTATTGTGAGCTTTATTGGTTTATTTACCTGAAAAATGTGGAGAGATATGTGGTTCTATTGATCCCATAATTTACTGTGTACTAACAAATCTCCTCACACCTTTATCCCCCCTCATCTCTCATTCCTTATTCCCACCCCCGCACCCCTTCACTCACACCCCCCACCCTCACCCCTACCCTTCCACACCCTACCCTCTCTTACCCTCACCTCCCTCACTAACGCCCCACATCCTCTCCCTCACCCTTGCCTCTCTTAGCTATCCTCAGCCTCTCATTCATATCCTCACCCCATTACCCACATCCCTATTCCCTCTTATTTATCCACATCCCACCCCACCCTCTTATTTTCACCCTCATCTCACGCCCTCACTCTCACTCCCTGCACCCTCACCCCACCTCCTCTTAGCTACTCTTACCTTCTCACTCTCATCCTTAACTCCTTACCAGCATCCCAACCTATCTTAAGTCACCCTCACCTCTCGCCCCATGCCATCACTCTCACCCCATCCGCATCCCTCACCCCACTCCATTCTGACAGGTGTGATCCATAGTTCTTTCACCAGTCTCTAAACTTAACCCCTTCAATCCCATGACTTTTTTTTTTTTTTTACTCTTGTTACCTTCAGACAACTTAATTTAGCAAAGAGAGAGACTTTTTATCCGAATCTGGGCATACTCTTCATGGCCCGTTCCCTGAGCCTTACCAGTCCCCGTACCCCACACCTTCACATGTTCCTACGTGAGCACCAATACCCACCGTCCTAACTAAATACGTGTTAGGGTTCTCTCACTCAGGACTGGTTTTATTTAGGTGAGGTGATTTTACGTTATGTCGGTGGGTCTTGTGGCAGATCAATAAAGTCTACGTTAATGAATTTTGATTAACAAACTATTCGCTCTCTCAGTCGGGGATTAAAGAGAGAGAGAGAGAGAGAGAGAGAGAGAGAGAGAGAGAGAGTGTGTGTGTGTGTGTGTGTGTGTGTGTGTGTGTGTGTGTGTGTGTGTGTGTGTGTGTGTGTGTGTGTGTGTGTGTGCAGCGAGAGGGGCCACATTTTCCGAGTAGGTGGAAGGGGGAGCAAAGGGAAGGGGGGCTGGGTTGACAGTGGAAGGGTAATGTTAATCTAATCTTTAATTTTGTCCCGTTCCAAGTAGGGTTTATTGAGAACTGGGTTGGGGGGCCGTGGAGGGGGTAGGGAGGGAACAGAGGAAGGAAGGGAGAGGGGAGGGAGGAGGGAGAGAAGAGAGGAGGGAAGAGACAGGGGAGGTAGGGAGCAGCAAAAGAACAAAGGAAGGAAGGGAGGAAGGAAGGAGAAGGGGGAATAAAGGGGAAGGGTCAAGGATGTGAAATTACGGCATACGAGAGGAATGAGGAGGTGCAAGATAGCGGAGGGGCAGGGCAGGGGAGGAGCAAGGCAGGGGAGGGGCAAAGGATGGAAGAGGCAAGGCAGGGGAGGGGCAAAACAGAGGAGATGCGAGGCATAGGAGGGGCAAGGCGGGGAAGGGCAAGACAGAGAAGGGACAAGGCAGGGAGCAAGGCAGCGGAGGGGTAAGGTAGGGGAAGAACAAGGTAGGGGAGGGGCAAGGCAGGGGAGGGGCAAGGGAAGGGGCAAGGAAAGGGGATGTAAACAGGGAAATATTGAAAGAAAGTGTAAAGATTGTGATGGAGGAAGGGAAACAGGAAGTACGAGTATGACTCCAAGGAGGGTAGGCGGGGATGCTGAAACAGAAGAAAGAAGAAATAACACAAACTAAAAATAAATGTGTGAAGAAGGGTAAAGGACAGCGATGAAAGAGACGAATAAAAAAATAAAGTAGATGTGCAATTTCTTCCTGTGCATTCAGAGAAAACATGGAAACTGCATACCCAATCCTGCTATATGTATGAAATCCATGTGCTCACATTCCCTTATTTCTGATCGTTTTTATTTTTGTGAGGGGTTGACTCCTCGCAAGAATCACTGGGGGTGACGCTCCCTAAATATCGCATTGCCAAGAGGAGTCCACTGTACAACATGTATTAAGATAATCAAAGCCATATCGCCCCTCCCCTAACTATTTCTGAGAAATTTAATTTGGTGAGGGGGGCTAACCCTCCTAATAATCATTTTTAGCAAATTGTATATAGTGGAAAACCTTCCGAGTAACCAGGCAAAACGAACCTGGAAAGTTTCATTCAAATCCATCAAACAGCCTACCGTAAGTTAAAGCACACACACACACACACACACACACACACACACACACACACACACACACACACACACACACAGGCTAAATCTCGTGCAATGGTTTAGGGTAAGGTGTCAAAACTTATACTATCGTGCATCTCAGGATTGAAGATAAAAAAAGAAAGAATTTGCAAGGCAGGAGAAAAACAAAAGAAAGACGTCGGATGGAGGCAAGAGAAAGAAAATACAATAATAAAAAAGGAGAAAGAGAACAGCTGAAGAGACCAATAAAGAAGAATGAACGAACGAAAGAAGTGGAAAAAGGAAGAAAGATGACACTGGTAGAGAAAAGAATAAATATAAACAAAAGAAAATATACAGATGCAAGATAGGAAGAGGACCTGAGGAGCAAATAAAAGAGAAAAAAGGAACAGCAGGGAATAGCGAGAAGTAATACAGAAACACAGGAGGAAAATAGACGGAACAGAGAAAGATAAAGTAGAAAAGAGAATTAAGAAGCAGAAAGGAGCGAGAGGGAAGAAACGAGTGGAAGGAACAGAGGAAGACAGGATGAAGAAAACAGTAATCCAGCAGTAAATGAAAAAGGACAGAGAGAGAAAAAGATAAAGAAATAAATATCAGTAAAGATGGAGTGGTAAAGAAAATGGGAGCGGGGAAAGAAGAGCGACAGAAGGGGAGGAGCGAGGGGGAAGGAAGGTAAAAAAATAATTTATGGAGAAGTGGGAGATATGATGGAGGTGTGGGAGGGATGGTGGGAGAGAGGGAGGAAGGGAGGGCGTGGTGGAGATGGAGGGGAGAGTGGGGGAGAGGAAGGAAAAAAGTGGTGGGGATGCAGGGAAGGGAGGAAGGAGAGAAGAGGGAGGAGGGAGTGGTGAGAAAACAAGGAAGGGAGAGACAAAGAGAGAGAGAGAGAGAGAGAGAGTGGAAGCAGTAAGGTGGGGCAGAAGGGAGGGGAAGGCGAAAGAGACTAAGGTGTGACAATAAGTGAAAGTAATCAGCCCTCCTCGCCCATGACTCCACTTTAATTTTCCAGGCTATTAATAAGACAATAACCTGGTTCTTATTGTCAACTACAGATCTCAAGTCACATGATACAAAGAGTTTTATTAATCGTCTCTTTTCACGGTCTTTCCCTCCTTCTCTTCGTATTTTACTCATTCCCTGTTTATTGCCATCGTTTTTGCTCTTACTTCCTTCTTTCTCTTCTTCTTTCGTTCAGTTCCTATTCCTTTTAATTATTCCTAACTTTATTTTGATCCTCTGTTATTATTTCCCCTTTTCTCTTCTTCCTTTGTTTAATCTCTTCTTATTTTTCTCCTTCATTGCGGGTTATTTTGAGTGTGTGTGTGTGTGTGTGTGTGTGTGTGTGTGTGTGTGTGTGTGTGTGTGTGTGTGTGTGTGTGTGTGTGTGTGTGTGTTGTTTCAGTCTGCATATGTCGATCACCAAACCTAATCAGCATTCACCCTTCCCGCCAGAGAATATATAGACCAACCAAACACCAGCAATGTTTTATCTTAGCCTTCCCTCTGTAACTGTAGCTACAATAGTCCACATCAGGGCCACTACAGGACAGAACCTTCTCCTCGGATAAAGAGTGATAGCCAGAATTTATCTCTTCCCCACGCTAGCAAAGTGTGACTGAGGATGGGTATTAGGAAGGGAAGTGATGCATGTGAAAGTGTGTCTTAATGTCTGTCTTTGTGTGTGTCAGTCTGTGTGTATTATTGGTATGACTCGACAACACCAACTTTAAGAGGACGTATGAGAGGACACACTACCACCACTCACTTTAAAATGTCCACTACTGGCTAGGTTTTACGAACGTGTTACCTTTCAGCGACTGCGGTTCAACCCCTTCCTTCACCATTACCCTAATTTACAGACACACTTACAAAACCATGATTGTTTTGGTCAAGGCTTCTCCTCGGTGTTTCCTTACTTGCACTGACTGACAAACACGCCAGGAATGCCTTGTTTTAATCCCTCCTTAGCCTTCCCTCAAATAATGCAAGAGGCCATGTTAACCCCTTCACCATGACGGCAACAAAAAACAGAATGTCATACTGCTGATAATACTATACAAACTTTACACACACACATATTTTATATATATATATATATATATATATATATATATATATATATATATATATATATATATATATATATATTGGAGCCTCTGTGGTACAGTGGTAAAGTGTGCGTTTCGAACACGGGTGAGCCAGGGTTCGCGCCCCGCCAGGGTAATAAACTTTCGGGGTGTTCACCCGGCCACGCACTGCATTGGCGGACACAAGGGGAGCTGTGGTTGAACCAGTGTCGCATACTATAAAGTATGCTTGCACCCAGTCGGCTTGCGCGGGCCGATTACACTTGGTTCACAGACTACACACACATCCAAAGCCACTCCAACACTACAATTACACTTACGAGCACTTCTCACCCTACATACAATCTCTACCAGACAGCCTAAGCCACGTGGTAGAGATACATTGGCTGTATCGTTCCGACTTCGTTCGGGATAGGCCGGTCCTGCAGTGGATACTCAAACGGCTGATGATGATATATATATATATATATATATATATATATATATATATATATATATATATATATATATATATATATATATATATATATATATATATATATATATATGTTGTATATTACATGCGTGTTCAGGATAGGGTGAGTGAACTAAGGTAACGTGTATGGTGTCAGACAAGGAATCCCCTGACTACCAGACGTCTTTCCTAATCTGAATAATGGTGTCTGGCGTTGGCAGCAATATGCAACATAAAAAAATGAAGGCTTTGCACTGAGGGTATATATCTGAGACTAACCCCTTCCCAAGGTGATCATCCACTAACACTCCTAGGCTGGTATGGCTCACTTAGTTGAAGTAAATATGATACTAGAACTGTCCCCACCAAGAAGTTCTTGGCAAGAACGGATCAGCTGTGGCAATATTAACTCTCTCTGGTTCCTATGGCTCAGTCTTGGCTACATAAAAACGTCTGGTGTAAGGTGGAAAAAATACTAGAGTTTTCTAGACCATGAGAGAGTTAAACTGAATACTGATTAGTAGCCTAAGTAACAAGAAAATACAAAAATATGCCATCGTGCTAAAGGAGTGATGCGAGTGAAGGAATGAAACAGCGTAGTCAAGATACAGTACAAGAGGGAGTACAGGTAGACACCCCAATTATACCCCCTCAAAGTGTAGGGACCCGGGGCTAGGCGATCACAAACAGCCTCTACTCCCAGGTGGCAATATACGTTCGAAAATCCTCCAGTCACCTCCTGGCTAGCATATGATCGGAAAAAAAAGAAAAAAATCAATCGCCTCTTAGATCTCGTCACGTCACTCCGACTGAGACGTTCTAACCACTATAGTCGGTTTGTTTTCATCTGACGGAAATGGGACACTCCTACAACATCAATATGAGTCTCCTTGGTTACTAGTCAAATTTATTCTCCAGTTTGACTACACCAGGCCACTAACTGAGCTGAAAGGGGTTTGTAGATCTTTGTCGTATGAGAAGAAAAGGATTGTGGAACAGATGGTGCTATGTGAGAGAGAGAGAGAGAGAGAGAGAGAGAGAGAGAGAGAGAGAGAGAGAGAGAGAGAGAGAGAGAGAGAGAAAAGCATTTACAGTAACGCATTTCTTTGTTGTCAGGGTTACAGCGGGCAAATCAAGAGCCATGAGTGCATCGCGTCAAGGCTGGGGAGACAAAAGACTGGTGAGGGAGAAGCTAATTAGAACTAATGAAGGGGAGGGGAGGACGCCAACACCTGTATTCTCCATGGCTTAGGGAGCTGCCTGGCACTTCTTCTTGACTAGTATATCTATGGATCTGGTGGGTAATCTCTTTGGCTATTTATGCAGTTTCTATCTGTATATAAAGGATAAAACACAGGGCAATATAAGGTGTAAATTGTAAACCAGACAGCTAAAGAAGAGGTGCTGTAAACCCCCCCAAGCTGACGAGAATCCAGCCCAGCCTCGCCCAGGAGTGACGGTGTGGGGATTCTCGAAAGCCAATCAACTTCTTCACTCTGAGGATGTGTTTTTATTAATCTTGCTAACACTAATCTATTTTATTATTCTTAGAGAAGGCAGGAATGGGTAAAAAAGGGCTATATCTATCCCCTCCGGTTCAAAAATTACATCCTATGGTTAACAAATTCTTTTGGAATCAGCAAGAATAAACGAAATAAGAAGGGACATGCAGAGGAGCGTGACACCCGTGCCCTACACCTGGCTTACGACCGTGCTTTTGACTATGCCTTATTGTCCATGACCTTTGACTGACAGCCCCCCCAAATTAACCTCTTTGCGTCCCGTGCCCTCAATGTGGGACGGAACTGGGCGTTATCAAAATTAAATAAAGAAGGGAACCCCCCTGGTAGGGACCTATGAGCTTCGCGACTATAAGCCGATAGGCTGAGAGCGGTGCACCTAGCACCCTTCCAGCAAAATCCGTCGCACATCAACTGTGGGAACTAAGAGATTAAAATACTTCGTCATTACCCAACCCTTAACCCACCCATCAAGTTTGGACCAGATTGGATCATAAGTATGTAAGTTAACCTTGCCCTGTGACACTGACCTTGAACCTCTCGTTCTGAAAATAGAATCAGTTAATCCCTGGCTAACCATAAACCCTTTCACAAGGTTTGGTCCTAATCAAATCGAAATTGAGTTAAAAACCCGGGCCTTTGAGCTTGCACTGTGACCATTACCTCTGACAGATTGTTCTTAAAATTAAAGCACTTCATGTTTCCCTATCCTTCAGTCCGTCCCCCAAGTTTGGCGAAATTCAAATCAAAACTCTCTAAGTTGACCTTGCCCTTGTCCTATGACCGATGGCTTTTCTCGGCCAAAAATCAGTCACCTGTTCCTCTGATAACCCTTAATCACTATGCTAAAATTGGTGCTATTTCATTCAGTGGTTTTCCACACCTTTGACAACAAGAGACTGTAAGACAGACAAACAAGCGAAACCAAACACATAATCCCCTCACACTTTCGCGCGCGGATGTAACACAGGGCACTGGGCTGAAGGGGTTGAGCAGAGAACCCTAAAGCTCGGATCAAGGAGCTTCTCACAACTAAGCAGCTGGCAAAGCACGGTACGCTAAGGTCCTACCCGCACGTAAATAAATAAAATAAATAAATAAAAGTAACTAAATAAACATATAAATCTACTTGCAGCAACCCCGGACACTGAAGGGTTAAGCAGAGTGTGAAAGAAGAAAAAAAAAACGCGATAATTCCCTCTGAAAAGAAATGTACGAGGTGTGGTTGATAAGGGTTCATATCTGAGGAACAGCTGGCGGTTACTGCTCATATACTGCTACTCAGGAAGTAATAACTGGTCACTTTATCCTTAACCCCTCCACTCCGGTACGTAGTTTACTATTTATTTCTTGTTATCTCCAAACAATTTCTTTCACTTGGGGGACATTTCTCGATTTGGTAATTGTATATTGATCTTATTAAACCTTTTTATGACTAAAGACCTTTTCCTAAGTTAAAATATGATCGTGTGGGGATCTGTCTATCTATATACCTGGGCTGCTTCCCCAAAAGAAAGAAGGGTAGCCGAGACAGGAAGACACACTCATAATTTACTCATCCACACACACACACACACACACACACACACACACACACACACACACACATTTATTCGTATCTTAGGAGATGGCAAGAATAAATATAAAGATACGTCACCAGATCAGAGGGATTGAAAGTCTGAACTATGTAATCACCCCCAGACCTCTAAGCTCCTGACTGGGGCACTAAAGGATTGAACAGATAGATAGACGGATAGATAGACAGACAAATAAACCGAGAGAGAGAGAGAGAGAGAGAGAGAAATAGAAAGTATCTGACTTGACACTATCGAGGGTTATTCAAAGGAAAGAAATTATTTATAACCACATACTGAAGCGTTTCCGGTACTAATTACATTTAGTGTCAAAATGCAACAATCTCGGCCAGACTTGGACTTTGAGAATGTTCAGATCGAGTCCAGACACTTGAATCTTCACAGTAAACACAGCTCCAGCATGTCTGTGTGGTTCCTTCAAGGCGAGGTTAAGATTGGGTGAAGGACGTGTCAGTAAGGATCAAAAGAAGATTCAGACGGACAGTGAGAGATGTGTGTGTGTGTGTGTGTGTGTGTGTGTGTGTGTGTGTGTGTGTGTGTGTGTGTGTGTGTGTGTGTGTGTGTGTGTGTGTGTGTGTGTGTGTGAGAGAGAGAGAGAGAGAGATAGACTACTGATGCATATTCCAGGGTTGGTCTAATGAATGATGTTATTATCATTCTTAGCATGTCTTCATTTATGTATATGAATGCTATTCTCATATTTGCAAGCAGTGTATACATGTTCCGTACCTTCTCGCTGATGTGGTCAGCCGGAGATAGTCTGTTATTGATAATCACACCTAGGTCTTTCTCTCTTTCTGATGTGCATAGGGTTTTATTTCCTAACTTATAATCCCAATCAGGTCTTTTTCCACTTTTACCAAACTTGATTACATGACACTTGTCCACATTGAATTCCATTTGCCATGTACTACTCCATTCATGAAGTTTATTTAATTCTTCTTGTAGTTCTTTACAAGAGTCTATGTTAGTAATTCTCCTTTGTATTTTTGCATCATCTGCAAACATATTCAGATAGCTCTCATTTCCAGTGTTACTGTTTTATCCACTAAAAACATGATTGGTGCCAGCACTAAACCCTGTGGTACTCCACTAGTCACTTCTTTCCATGATGAGTAGTTTCCTCTTAGTACTGTCCTCATTTCTCTTTTTATGAGAAAGTCTTGCATCCAACAAAACAGTTTGCCTCGAATTCTTCCTTGATGGTACAGTTTCCATAAAAGTCTTTGGTGTGGTACTGTGTCAAAAGCTTTCTTGAAATCTAAATAGATACTGTCCACCCATCCTTCCCTTTCCTGTATTGTGTTTGTTACTCTGTCATAGTAGCTCAATAGATTAGTAACACATGATTTTCCTTTTCTGAAACCGAACTGTCTTTCTGTTATCATACTGTGTTCTTCTAGATGATTTACCCAAGCTTTTCTTATAAGTTTTTCTAATACCTTGCTTACAACACTGGTCAGTGATACTGGTCTGTAGTTGAGTGGATTTTGTCTATTTCCTTTCTTGAATAAGGGGACAATATTTGCTTTTTCCAAATATCAGGTAGTTTACCTTGACTCGAGGATTTCTTGAAAATTAAAAATAATGGTTTACTTAACTCCTTTGCACATTCACGTAATACCCAACATGAAATTTCATCAGGACCACTTGCTTTTCCTCTGTCTAATCTACTTCAACTCCTCCTGTATTACTTTTTCTGCTATTTGTATATCTGGTAGTATGTGGGGACATGCGTGTTCCACATTGTCCCTCTCAAAATTTTTTTCTTCTGTAAAAACTAATTGGAAATTCTTATTTAGTGCTTCACAAATATCTTTCTCTTGTGTATAAGTGATTCCCTCGTCCGTAATGGATTGTATTATATCTTTTACTTTGGTTTTGCTTCTGATATAGCTGTAAAACAGCTTTGGTTGATCACTACTTTTATTTATTATATCCTCCTCAAACTGTTTTTGGGCTTCCCTCCTTATTCTTGTATAGTCGTTTCTTGCCTGTTTGTAATTATTATACGCCCTTTCACTATTGTGTCTTCTGTATCTATTCCACAACAAATCTCTTCTTTCTTTTGATTTTTTACATTCTGTATTGAACCATTTCTGTATTTTCTTATCTGCTTCTTTGTGCTGTGGGATGTACTTCTGGACTCCTATTTCATAAAATTCACAAAAATTTTTATATACAGCATTTAAATCTTGTCCTCTAAGCTCATTTTCCCAATCAACTTCTAAGAAATACTTCTTTAGGTCTTGATAATTTCCCTTTTTATAGTTTAGGCTCTATTTGTAACTGTCATTGCTGTTTACTATGTCATATGCTATCCTGAAGTTGTAATTTAGTACTGCATGATCGCTTTTGCCGAGTGGAGGGTGATATATTAAACTGTCAATATCATTTTCTTGCCTAGTAAATATTAGATCTAGCACTGAAGGTACATCAAGTCCTCTTTTTCTGGTGGTTTCCCTCACATGTTGCGTTAAGAAAAACTCTTGTACGAGATCCAGGAGCTCTTGGTCCCAACAGCTTTCTTGGCTATTTATATCTAGAGTATTCCAATTTATATTTGTATTGAAGTCCCCAGTTAGTATAATTCTTTCCGATTTCTCTTCCATTTTATGTAGTAATGATCTTATACTCTGAACTGTACTCTCTGCCAGGTCCTCATATTCGTCTCTTTCCCATGTTTGATCTGGGTGGCATGTACAAATTGGCTACAATTACTTTACCTTCAGATGTGTCGATCTCTACGGCAATCAGTTCTACTTGTGATGGTATATCTAGTTTTATTTCCTTGATTTTTAGATGTTTCTTAGTTAATTTTATAATTCCTCCTCCTTTTTGTAAATTTCTGTCTCTTCTCCATATATTGTATTCCTCTAAGTTTAGTATGTCATTGGATATCCTTGGTGTTAATTTTGTTTCAGTTAGGCATATTATTTGTGGTTCATTTTCTCTGACATAATCGTTCATCTCTAGTAATTTAGATACCATTCCATCCACATTTGAGTACATGAACTTTATCATCTTGTTTATATACTTGTCATGACATGGTTCTACTACCTTCCTCCTTTTTCTTCCATCCTGTTTGTGTACCACTTTCGTACCTGCAATCCTATTACTTTGTAAAAAAAATTTCTTCTCTTCTGATCTTCCCTCATTTTTTGTTTTTGCTTCCTCCCTTTTCTCTTTCAGTAATTCCAGTTCCTCTTGTGTTAGGCATCTTTTTTTCCATACATTTTTGAACTCCTCTTTTTCCATAAGATTCTTTGCATTTTTTAGTATCTCTTCCACAGTGTTTACACTCTGGAAAGTCACCTTTAGAGTTCTTGTCTTGCTTTTCTCGTATTTCCCTAACCTTTTGTGTTCCTCTATGTCTTTACTACAGATTTCCTCTGATACTTCTTTCAGTAAGCTCATTACATTTGCCATCTCCTTTTTGTCTCTTGTGATCTTGTTTTTTACTTCTTCCTCTTCTATACCAGTGATTACTATAGATTTGTTTATCTCTACTGACTCTCTGACTAACATTGGATTGTTTTGGATTATTCTTTTCACTTCCTTTTTAATGCTTCTTTCCTCCACCCTTGTTTCTAAGTCTTTCTTTATTTTCGCCATTTCAGCATACGTGGTTTCTACATCATTTTTGTAGCTTTGCACAGCTTCATTCACCTGTGTTATCTTCTCCTCAATATCACTGCTCTGGTCCATAAGACTGCTTGCTTGTCTAATTGTCTCTGTGTCATTTTTTAACTCTTCCATAACACTCTCGTGATTGACTACTGTACTTCCCATTTCACTCACTTTCTTCCTGAGCATACTCAATTCCACTCTTAGTTCACTGATGGTTGTGTCTTTCTTATTGGCCTCCCTTCCTAGTTTTTCTATCTCTTCCTATTGCAAGTGCATTTGCTTCTTTATTTCATCATTTTCATTTTTGAAAGCCATTTCTAGATTGTGTACACGTTCAACCAGTCTATTGTGAGTCTCCACTTCAACCAGTTCTTGGTAGAAATCATCATTTTGCTTTTTACTTTTATCCCTTTTCTTTTCCAAATTTGTTTTACTAAAGTATGTATCCATTTTGCAATACTAAATGAACAGAGTATGTACTTACAGAGTATGTACACTTTCCCCGTGTTGCTGTAGTCTAAACAAACCCAGCTGACTCAGCGCATTTTTTTCCTCGTGGTTCTTTTTTTTCTGTTTGAACAAGTCTTGTTTAAACTTTTTTTTTTTTTCCTTTTTAATAATGAAAAATCATTTAGTCTAACCTGGTACACAGCTTGACTCATTCAAAGATACTAATTTAGGTAATGCCACTGACCGTGTTGGTTCCGTACAGAGCGCCGATGTCGGACGTCTACCTCTGATGACTCCCTCTGTGTGTGTGTGTGTGTGTGTGTGTGTGTGTGTGTGTGTGTGTGTGTGTGTGTGTGTGTGTGTGTGTGTGTGTGTGTGTGTGAAAAAGAGAGAGAGAGAGAGAGAGAGAGAGAGAGAATGCATCAAGGCAGAAGGTGTCAAGAGGAATAAAGACAGTAATTTGTAGTTAAGAATTCACAACAAAATAGGGCCTTGTTACCGACACTGACGTATGGCGGTGAAACGTGGACAATGTAACAGTGACACGAGATGCAAATGAGGAAGAGAGAGATGAGAACCTTCCCTTTGCATGTGGGACTACGTGGACAGATGAACAAATGCTTAGTTAGTGAGGCGAGGAGGAACAGAGAGAGAGAGAGAGAGAGAGAGAGAAGATGCATTAACCCTCCAAGTCCCACGGTGTATTTTTAACCCTTTGTTTTTTTCGCTTGCCTGGTTAACTATGTGTGAAAGTGTGACTCAGTTTTATTTGGTTTAGATCTGACTTGGTGGAAGGATTGATGGTCACCCAAGAAGTATGCGATTTGTTTTTACGACCAATATATCAAAGGTCAAGGGTGCAGGGCTAGATCAGTCGAAACAGTTTTGATTTGAATTAGACCAAACTTGGTGGATGGAGTGAGGGCCAGACAGCGATGAAGTAATTTGATTTTGAGAACAAACGGTCGAGGGTCAAGGTCACAAGACAAAGGTTTAGCCCCTTGACCGATGTGTTCCTCCTTGTTTGTATATTCTTGTTACCACTAGACTTTCTGTTCTAACTTTGGAGGGACGACTATAGTTCATTCACCTTAACTTGGCCCAGATTTTCGTTCTTTTGCAGCTTGTTTCACGTAGGTCAGTGGCAGAAAAAGACAGTACTACGGCTCCACATCCTTTCCATAGCACTCCTTCGCAACTAGCACCGTGCTGTATTACGAACTTACTATGACATCTCAGCATGCAAGACGGAGTTATTGTAGTTTTAGACCAAGTTACGGCGAACAGAGTAGTGTAGTGAAGGGATTAGCAACGAACTCCATTGACCCCTGCTACAATTAAATAATTTTCCACTGACCGAACCAAATCCTCTGGAGGCAGCAATAATAAAATGAAAAATGTATTTTCAGAGTGAAGGGATTACTTCTGTTCCTACTACCACCAGACGATTTTATTCAGGTTGTGAATGACCTAAGTGAAGGACCCGTTGTCATATGCACGGAGTGACTTCATGCAGGAAGTTACCGTTCCCTTCTCTATTTACCCTAAATTAATCTAACCTAACCAAACCTAACCTTATCCTATAGATCAGCCTAACCTAAATAAACCTAAATTAAACTAACCTTATTTCACGAAATGACTGATTTCACAGTCTGCCTGTATCATACATATGTATATTTATTTATATATATCAATATATCGACCTATAGTTACACATAGGTCGATAAGACATCCAACTATCTCCATGACACATATATTTCATAATATGTTGTTGATAAATGGCACAATACTTGAGATAACATGCAGATACTTTCAGCACAGCAACTAAAAAGGCACTCGGTGCATGCGCACATAGCGGAAAGGTAACTTCCTACATAGAGTACTTCATGCATACGACACCGTATTCTCGTCGGGTACGGAAGCTTCCTAGCACCTCTTTCTTAGCGATTTACCCAAATTATCTATCTATATACTTTTTTTATTCTTATGTCCCTTGAATATGGAATTGCACGAATGATACACAAAGATCTCATAGCGGAGCAGAATCAGATTAAAAAAAAAAAAAAAGCAGTGAGGAAGAAGTATTAGTAAGCTTCCTAATTGCACGAGAATACCTCACAAGGTGATGTTGAGGGCCGTATCTAATTAACCTGTCCACGTCGAAAAAGAGTCTCCTAAGCTGAATGAAATCGCCTGAACAAAATAAAAACGGTTCCTCTAACTGTATGACCTGTGGTGGTTGTTTGGCCATGTGAGAAAACATGGCAAATAATAGAATTAAGATCCAGTGAATAATAAGAAAGCTTATCAATAATGCCTGTCGACGTTTATTAAGGCAAAAAGCAGTCACAGTCTTCTTGAATGCAACACGCAGCAATCGAATTTACATCCAAATCTCCGACTGTATTGCTAGGTGAACAGGGAAACAGGGGGAAATAAACCATGTCCAAGAGTCTGGTCGGCCCATTAATCTAACTCAACCTTTTCCACCGATTTCCCTGGTCTAGTTATGAAGAAGGTGTGTGGTGTGAGGAAGACTGGGTGGGATGGACGAAGGGGGGGAGGGGGGAGTCAGATCACGAAAGAGCTAAAAGTATACAATGCAACATGTAAAGGTGTGTGGCACGTAGGAGAGCTGCTGGACTTCAGGGAACGGACGAACAATTCTATGCTCAGGGTCGGACACCTTATGAATGTGTGTGTGTGTGTGTGTGTGTGTGTGTGTGTGTGTGTGTGTGTGTGTGTGTGTGTGTGTGTGTGTGTGTGTGTGTGTGTGTGTGTGTGTGTGTGTGTGTGTGTGTGTAGTGTTTTATATGACACCACTTCATCTCACTATCTTTTGCGCTTTCTCCCTTTAACCAACGCCTCTCTTAACTGGCCCTCCTATGGACGCCACATCTCAAGTATTACATTCCAGCTGACTCCAAACGATAATACATGGCCCTAAGTGTTTTATAGAAGGCTGGGTGTTAATACCGGTACCACTAAATCTTATGGTCGGGTTGGTATTCTGCTCCAGATAGTGTCAGACTTTTTTTTTTTTTTTTCGCCAAGCGTGAGTCGTAGGTACCTGAGTGTAAATTCGGCTTCAGTTACTCTTAGTAGGCAAATGCTATCCATCTGTCTGTTTGTCTATGGCCAGACGTCTTAATCACGGAAGAGGTGACCTGAAATGTATCGCTTCTACAGTATGTCATTCTGTCCTCTGCCATCATTTTGCCCTCTCTCCAACTCACACCTCCCTCATTCATATGCCTCTCCACCTCATTGCTCCATCTCATCCTCGGTCCACCCTTCCCCCACTTCACTCGCACATACACTTTTAGTCAGTCTTTCTCCATTCTTTTCATACGACAGCCACACTTCTCAATAACCAACACAGATCATTAGTGGGAGGCGGGATTGTGACGGATATTTGTTCCTTGTTCATATATTCCCTCAACCCCTTCAATCGAACAACGTATTTTCACTTCATGTATGCTGTCACCAGACGATTTTATATCACTCTGAGCGATTTTTCGAAAGCGAGACCTTACATACAGCCTTCACTGATCCCTTAGCTTTCAGAGTTCTTTATCAAGTTGAAATGACTCTCCTGGCTATGGTCTGGTAATGAATAACAGGTCATTTCAGTGAAGCAGTTCATCCCTTCTTTTCGAGGTCATTATTTTACTTTTCCTTATGTCCTGGCGATTTTATTCAGGCCAAAAACTTTTAGAAATGGAGAGGTTAGATAGTGTTCAGATTAACTCTTTGTCTAGTAAGTGGCTCTCGTCTGCTGAATAAAATCGTCTAGAGATACCAAGAATAAAAAAAAATTTGCTAGATATTTGAGATTAAGATGGTAATCTGCCTCACCGTAGTAAATAAGATGGTACTCTGCCTCACCGTAGTAAATAAGATGGTACCCTGTCACACCGTAGTAAATAAGATGGTACTCTGTCACACCGTAGTAAATAAGGTGGTACTCTGTCACACCGTAGTAAATAAGGTGGTACTCTGTCACACCGTAGTAAATAAGATGGTACTCTGTCACACCGTAGTAAATAAGGTGGTACTCTGTCACACCGTAGTAAATAAGGTGGTACGTTGTCTCACCGTAGTAAATAAAATTGTACTCTGTCACACCGTAGTAAATAAGTCTGTCTCGCCGTAATAAGCCGCGGAACAAAAAACACCTCACGATGTTTATACTTTCTTTCTTAAATTCTTTATATTTACTGGTCTCATCACGTCGATATTTTCCGTGTTCAACAACGTGCAATATCTTCAGCAATATTCCCTAAAGATGCATTAATTACTAAAGATTATGACGAGTATGAGACGGTCACTTATTTTATTCCATCTTTCCTCTTTTCGACCATTTCCTTTCCGAGTTTTCCATCGTTTTTTTGCTCTGTATAATAATCTTACTTTTTGCGTTACGTAGCTTCCTATAATTTCTTTGATATGTTTAAATTCTTCCTCTAGGTATTCTACAGTGCATAATCTGATAACTCTTAATCTAAATCCAGTAGCCACTCCCGTCATCGTCCTGTCGCTGTGTGCAAATAAGTACTGAACAAAATCGTCCTTACTCTTGGCTCTACTCTACATGGTGAAACTTCGTCGAATCCATCTGTTCTCCAAAATACTGTGTCGAAAAATGGTACTGTATCATCTTCCTCAGTGACTTAATCATCCACGTTATATATCGTCATCAGCTCGTTCCCTGGCTAACCTTATCATCAGCACATCAACATATTTAAACCAAAACAATGATGTCTTTCTCGGGGGCATTCATAATCAATACTCTTATTCTTGCCGCGTAAAAAACCTCCCTAACACCTTTTCCTTATCATTTTACTTATTACACCTCACTACCCTCCTCTGTGTTACATAAATCCATCTTATATCGCCATACTCTGCATAAATACTGAACAAAACGATATTAACTAGGCATATCCAAAAATAAGTCGCTAAGGAACAGGTTCTTGGGACCCTCCTAAACCGACGAAAATACAGGATCAAGCCTCACCTCCAAAAGCCAAGACACAAAATTTGACACAAAATATTACAAAATTCAACTCAAGTTATATTGTTACTCTCATCAGTATTTGCCATCACTTCCCTGGGCAGGTTTATTTCTTTTTATTTATTTCATTCATAAATTGGGTTTGCTCATCGGAAATTATTGTTATTTTATGTTTTCAATTATTACATTCAGCCTGTAAATGAGGTCTCTCTCTCTCTCTCTCTCTCTCTCTCTCTCTCTCTCTCTCTCTCTCTCTCTCTCAGTATTATAGCGGTGTGTGGAGGGGGTGACGGAGACTAATGTAAGAGGGGGAATTTTGCGACTGCCTCTGCCCAGTTCCCTGTGACTGCCTCCTCTGGTGGCTTTGATGTTGCTGACTGGGGGTGCGAGGGGAGACGGGGATGAGGCGAGGAGAGGAGGGACGGGAAGAAATGAGAAGGGAAAGGGAGAATAAAGAGAGGAGAAACGAGGGTAAATGAAAGGAAAAAATGATTTTCTTTTTAATGCAAGGAAGTAGAAGCCAAAGGCTTGAAGCCCGTAAGATTGTTTCTTCCAAGAACAAACAAAAACGAGACAACAGAGAGACAAATTCAAGATCTGTTTATTTCGAGATGCCTAGACACACTGCGTTTGAAAGACTGGAGGTCATATGTAGTAGGTAATACAGGCAGAGAAAGACAGTTCCAGAGTTGACTTGTTGCATATAGGCGTAACGGTTAACTCTTACATTAAAGAGTTCGACAGACAAGGGAAAAGGGTTTGTTGCTAGGGTGCTGTACAAGCTGCTCTAGGTCATTAAGGATAGAAAAGATGTAGGCTTGTTCACCAGGTGGATCAGTGAATGGAGAGGAGAGCTAAAGATGGTGGTGAACACTGAAATCATCTAGAATGGAGATTTTAATTTAAAGAAAGGAGAAATTGGTAGGATGTGTCCCATCTTAGAAGCAAGATAGTCGAAGATTTTTTCATAGTCAGCAGAATTAGGGAATAAGTAAACAGCAAAGATATGTTGAGTCAGAGATTGAAAGGATAGCCGAAGCCAGAGAGTACAGAATTCAGAAAAATCAAATTCAGGAAAACAAGAGCAAGACATTTTGTTGCGTGCATATACATAACAGATTTAAGAGGGATGGAAGATGAAGAAGAGGAGAAATGAGGTTTAATCACAGAAGAAAGAGGAGGGAGGGGAGATGAGGGGGAAGAGAAACGAGGGGAGACGAGAGGAGAAGTGAGCATAGAGGAGAGGGGAGATGAGAGACAGGAGAAATTGTAGTATACGGGAGAAATGGGGAAAAGTGAGTGAGGGGAAAGGGGAGAAAGCGTTGCAAATGGATAGAAGATGAGAGGTGGGGAAAAATGAGAAGAGAAGGAAAAGGTGATGAAGGAAAGGAGAAATGGGAGAGGTGAGAAAGGAGAAAATTGGAAAAAGCGGTGACGGTGGAGAAGGATGAGGTAGCTGAGTGAAGGGGGGGGGGAAGAGAGAGAGAGAGAGAGAGAGAGTATGGGAGAAGGTAGAGTACTGGAGGAAGTTGGGGAAGATAAGAAGAGAAAAGGGAGGCTTAAGGAAGAGTGGGTGTCGAAAGAGGTAAGATTGCAAGAGGTGGATATGGTGTCAGAGAGGGTGAGCTGCTGGGAGAGTGGAGAGACGAAAGAGAGAAGACGTGCAAGAGGAGGAGGGAAGAAGAGAGAGTGGCTGAAGTAAGGGTGTGTCAAAAGAAGTGGGGATGGTGTGAGAGAAGGTGAGGTGTTGGGAGGCTGGGATGGAATGTGCTGGAGGATGTGAGCGGATGTGATGGGTGAGGAGGTGAGGGGAAGTGATGGGGTGTTTGAGGAGGTGAGGGGAAGTGACGGGGTGTTTGAGGATGTATGGGGAAGTGATGGGGTGTTTGAAGATGTGAGGGGAAGTGACAGGGTGTTTGGGGATGTGAGGGGAAGTGATGGGGTGTTTGGGGATGTGAGGGGAAGTGATGGGGTGTCAGTGGAGGTGAGGGGAAGTGATGGGGTGTTTGAAAATGTGAGGGGAAGTGATTGGGTGTTTGGGGATGTGAGGGGAAGTGATGGGGTGTTTGGGGATGTGAGGGGAAGTGATGGGGTGTTTGGGGATGTGAGGGGAAGTGATGGGGTGTCAGTGGAGGTGAGGGGAAATGATGAGGTGTTTGAGGATGTGAGGGGAAGTGATGGGGTGTCAGTGGAGGTGAGGGGAAATGATGGGGTGTTCGAGGATGTGAGGGGAAGTGATGGGGTGTTAGAGGATGAGGGGAAGTATAGGGTGTCAGAGGAGGTGAAGGGAAGTGATGGGGAGTGAGATGAAGGAAAGTGTCAGAGACGTGAGATTGTAAGTAGTAAGGATGGTGTCACAGAGTGTAAGGGGACTGTTGTCAAAGGGTACGGAGCTGTAGGTGGGTGGATGTAAGGGTGGCTGAGGGGAGGAGCGGTGTCAGGAAGATAAAGTTATATGAAGCAGGCACGCTATCAGAGAGGCGATAGGTAGAGAGGAGAGACTGCTGACAGAGGAAGTGTGAGAAGTGAGGGTGGATTGTTGGTGGGTGTCAGATAGGTAAGGTTCAAAGAGACAGGGATAGTGTCAGAGAGGATGAAGGTTGGTGAAAGAGAGTTGTTTCAGAGCGAAATGAGTCGTCAGAGGGGGTGAGAGAATTGATGATGGCGGAGGTGTGGGGTGATGTCAGAGAAGTCAGGTTGTATGGGCATGTTTACACGATTGTGGTGGCGCGTGTTTCCGAAGCATGGTAACGACGCTGCGCTCCGGCAGTGATCGTGTGGACCAAGGTGTAGACGGTAACACTGATCGTCCACGGGTCCACTGCTCGAGCATGGAATTGTTACCATACTTTTAAAATATGTTCTGACACTGAACGTGTAATAGAGCCCCAAGAGGTGGGGATGTACAGTAAAGGGCGGGAAAACGAAAGCGACAGAGTTGATAGAAAGTGAGGGACTCTATGAGAAGTGATAGCACTCAGTCTCCAAGCTCCAGTTATTTTGCACTCTTTCCCAGATGTGTCTATAGCTGACTTCTTTATTATCGCCTGCCTTTAGCAAGGTGGAGCGATAATGTTTTTGCCCGCGCGCGCGCGCGCGCGCGCGTGTGTGTGTGTGTGTGTGTGTGTGTGTGTGTGTGTGTGTGTGTGTGTGTGTGTGTGTGTGTGTGTGTGTGTGTTTTACCATTTTATCTCATGAATGGCTTGAGCTATCAACTTAAAACCATCAGGGTATCAAGATATGGCCAAAATCTTGGACGAGTTCGAAAATGGGCATTCTGGGTCAAGGTCAAGGTCATCAAAATGGCTGCCAAAGATCAACTAGTTTTTATCGGCCGACTTTTGCACCATTACATCTCACGAACGGCTTGAACGATCGACATGAAACCTTCAGGGTATCAAAATGTGACCAAAATCTTGGACGAGTTCGAAAATGGGCACAGGGGGTTAAGGTCAAGGTCACTAACATGGATGCCAAAGGTCAACTAGTTTCTTTATTATGGATTGGCTTTTTGTGAAACGCGGTGACAATTCGGTTGAGTTTTGAGAATTTTCTTCACATTTGGTTTGTAAGTACGGTAGCTTGTAACTTGGTGAAAAGCATATTTTGGCGGGCGATTAGCATTCGGCTCCCAAATGCTTTTCTTTCATTATTTCACGTTTACATTTTTAATTTTTATACAACAGGAAGAGTTGTAGAATACTACTAATCTACTGAAAATACCCAATAAGTAATAACACAAGAACGAATTATGTCTAGCCATAGTAAAGTAAATGGAGAGTAACTGACTGATTCAGAGGGTGTATGAGTAAGACTGTTGAGAGAAAAGGTTAGGTAAAGTAGACAGCCATAGTGAACGGACACAGCACTGAAGTATAGCAGGGAGGGGAATGTGTCTTGGGATTAGGGACCGCTACTGAGAAGTGAAGGAAATGTCCGGAGATCCAAACGTGAGGCCTACCCATCACGGGATGCGGACTCGCGTAACAGATATATCAGGTAACTGGGAACGGATACTGAAATGTAACTGAGGATTCTAAAGGTCCTGACGTTGTAGTTTCCACAAGGAGAGAGATCACAGGCTGAAAGCTTCTATAACAGAGGGTGAACCAGCGTGGTGTCATTTTGGTCACATCAGACTTAGTCAGCCGCAGTGGTTCTGGAAGGAACTGGCAGGCATGCAGTTATGTCATAACTTACATGTGTTAACTTTAGAGCAACGTTAAATTATGAAATTACATAAGGAAAAAGCGGGGCATCGTATTCAACAGTCAGAAATGAGAAATGGAGGTCGTAGACCCTCCCCCTCTCTAACTAAATTTATCTCGTTACCAGTCTTAGGTACTTCCTAAAGACCCAAAAAACGATCTCCGAAACAGCAAGCTTTAAAGTTGGTAGAAGTTTGACTGCTCTTCCGTATCTTGCACTAGAGTTCGACCAGTCATGTGTCAGGAGATTCATGGTTTTAAGGTAAGTAACAGAAATAGTTTTCCCTCGAATTCACCCTCATTTAAACTGCGCGAGGAACTACCGGGTCCCCTGGCGGTGTCTGATAGACAGAAATGAATATAGAGGCAAGATTTTGATATTTCTGACATTGGATACTGGAAAGACCATTGGATATGATACTGAAAGAACTTTTAATAACGCACAAGCAGTGATATCTCAACCTCTGACTGTTTCATCACAATCTCACTTGCTGGGGATGGGATACACAAACAAACATACGATAGACACCATGTTTTAACTCTGATTTATTTTTCCGGGAATAATCAGGGACGCGGGAAGATCCTAAACTCTCCTTCTCGCGCCCTTCCTTCAAACTCCAATAATAACTCGAGATAAATTACCCTCGTAAATGGGATTCATTTTCACAGGAAGAACAAGAAACATGAGAACAATCAGCACTCTTATTACCTTGCCCTTCCTACAAAAGAAAACCATAGTTACTACAGTCAATACACCATACATTACTATATCGTATTCTAATTCTCGTGCTTCTCTTACGATGTTTTGTGTTGTCCGAATTCTTACGACTGCTACCTCTCTTCTTATTCCCGTATTTGTTTCCCTCTCTCTTTAATGCCTCTCTTGCCCATCTTCCCTTGAGTCTTCCTGTTTCCCTGTGTCTCTTTTGGGCTCTACTCCCACTCCTTCGCCCCCACACTGCGGTACACACACACACACACACACACACACACACACACACACACACACACACACACAACAACCACGGACATTTAACAAGGGTACAGTAGACCACAAACTTCACCACTCAAGGCAACTCTTTAATATTTACCAACTGTTTTCATTCATCTTCCCTCCAACCATTTTTACCCCTCCCCCCCTGCACGTCCTCAGTCTGATGATATTATTTGGCAGTTCGCGCCGCTCGTTTACGGTCCTATTTACGAGGCGGGACTTTTGTTGTTTCGGCGCGCCAGAAATTGTCTAATATTTGATGTGACGCGATTTACGAATAATAAAGTTATCAAGAGTTTTTTCTGTGTTCACCTACTTTAATACATCTCGCAAGGCCGCACACACACACGCACACACACACACACACACACACACACACACACACACACACACACACACACACTTAAAATTAAACACTTTCTGGGAAATTCTGGGGTCGATTTGCGTTTTCTAGGAACCAACTCCGTCCCTCTGGTGGCGGTGGAGGGGTGGGTGGGTCAGCCCCTCTTCCGTGTTCCCTCCACTCCTCCACCTCGAAGTAAAATAGATCTATATAAAATTAGATTTAACTATTATTCAGGAAGAGGGAAGTTAATTTTATGTCATAAAACAACTACAGCATGTTTACTCTGACCTGACAAAAATTCCTAACCCCTTTCAGCTCAGAAGATGGCCAGATGCAGTCAGATTGGAGGATTGATTTGACTGGCAACCAAGGAGACTCATCTAACCTAACAGCTAATACTCACTGAATTTCATGAACTACAGCTTAGTATATAAGTTGTAGAAGTGGCCCAGTTCTGTCAGATAAAAAATACCGACTAGCTATTGTACTTCATAAAAGAATAAACTGTGTTCACTGCCCACTTAGTGTTTTCACCTACTCCAGTATCTGAAATGAGGAGTGCTAATAATATTAACTTCGAAATGAGGTTTTACATGTATATACATATTTATTTATTTATTTATTTATTTATTTACTTATAAAATCTCCTTCCACCTTCCTGGCACTCTGCATCTCCCTCCCGCCCTCAACTAAAAATTTTATCTGAAATGAGTTTGCCTTCATCCTTAACCTCTTCAGATCAATGACGTAATATTGGCCTTATTCTTAATATCTAACTATTTGCTCGCCCAAGGAAGGACCTCTGTCAGTAAAAGCGATGAAGAAGGCGACACCCAACCCATCTAGCTCAAAATGCTACACCTGAACAGAATTGTTTGACTGTAGAAAATAAAGGCATCATTTGGCTGAACACGTTAAAATAAATAAAAATAAAATAATGAATCAGTAAATAATGCTTGTGCGTGTCAGAAATGCCCTGTCAGCATGTCTTAGTACTGTGGATCTATTTGTACATGAGAAGGTGTGAGTGACTGTGAATGTAACTGGTTATACGTGACTTTATATAGCCTGAGTGAGACAAAAAGGAAAGAATGTGTGTGTGTGTGTGTGTGTGTGTGTGTGTGTGTGTGTGTGTGTGTGTGTGTGTGTGTGTGTGTGTGTGTGTGTGTGTGTGTGTGTGTGTGTGTGTGTGTGTGTGTGTGTGTGTGTGTGTGTGTGACAACTTCATTACAGTTAGGACAGGCGTGAAACAGAATAAAAGGGAAAGGGGGTGAGTGTACCATGGCACACTAGTGGAAGGCGTGAAAGATTATGGGTGACAGGAAGCAAAATTGGTTCAGTAAGGTTAAAAAGGAATGTTTGAGTGTGAATTCTGCTCCAAAAGAAAACAGGTACAGGAGTCTAGATGCGGGACTACACAGGCCTCAGTTAAAGCATCACACAGGGTTTAGTTAGAGAGAGAATCACCTTACATGCCAAATTCCACAGGCGGTGGCTGACTAACCGGGCCTCTCCTAACAATGGTCTTGCATCCAAAAAGAAAGAGCGGTATCAAGAGGAAATTCTGAGCAGAGCCAGAAGAATGTCTGGAAAAGTTTCACTAGATGGAGAGATAAGTACTATACAAAGCTGTGATAAACAAACAAGTGAAGAAAAGGAGTGATGGGGAAATTGGCTGGTAGGAGTGCCTGATGTATACGTTATTGTTATGGCTGTTATTTTTTTGTGGTGGTGGTGGTGGTGGTGGTGGTGGTCCCAGGCTTATCTGAACGTTAACTCAGTGACTGCAGGCTAATATTGTCCTCATGCAGTCCATTCTCCTTTTGAGGGACAGGAAGGGAGTTGAGGGACGTTTGTATAACCAGGAAGGGGATCCGACTGGTTATAACTGAAGCACCACATGAAGGCGTCTCCCTCCAACACCAGGCGCATAAGGAAATGGGAAAGCTTTGTTGGGGTTTGTGCTGAAAGAATTTTTTTATTACACAACCTCTTCAAGAACAAAGATATCTTCCACATGTGAACGAAGACAGTGATAGAGAGAGGAATGATAAACAAGAAGAGTGTAAGCGACTGATTCCGTGTGTGTGTGTGTGTGTGTGTGTGTGTGTGTGTGTGTGTGTGTGTGTGTGTGTGTGTGTGTGTGTGTGTGTGTGTGTGTGTGTGTGTGTGTGTGTTGATCCAAGAATAAGGAAAGATAAATGAGGCAGTTAAAACAGCAGTGACGTCAACCCCAAAATCATGTTTCCGTATAATCCTGCCTGAATAATGGACCCTTTACGTAGCTGCTTCATAACAATTCAATCAATTTTGATGCAGACACTCTTTTTAAAATAGGCTAGTTAGTGTTATATCAGAGTATATTGTGATAACACGAAAAAGGTGGCTGACTGCTAGGCCACTGCGATTAATGGAGTCTCTAAATGTGATGCATGATTAGTTATAGGAACGAGGGGTAGACTGACGATTGCATATCAATACTAGTCATAAAGGCACTCATTAGATGGTAGCTGAGAGATAGATCAAATGAGGGAGGTACAACGGAAACAGTAAAGGAACAGCACGATGAAGCTAAAGAAAAATCTGAAAAGGAAATGAGAGAAAGGTTGGGGAAGAATGGCAACAGTGAATGAACAGAAGTACTGACTATGTGAAGAGTATTTAGTTGGAAGCTGGTTAGAGTGTGTGAGTAGGTGTGTGGCGACAGGAAGAGAACGACAGGCACACCATGACGGCACGTGGGAATAGGAGATACACTGTGTGTGTGTGTATGTATATATATATATATATATATATATATATATATATATATATATATATATATATATATATATACAGGCTGCTTAAGCAGCAAAGTTGATCTTGTGTTCGAGAGGGAGAAGCGGGAAGTGCACGTAGCCAATAAAAGAAGGGCTAAATGTGCTGTGATAGAAATCAGGGTTGAGCGTAGGAGGAATTGGGAGGAAAATTGAGTAAAAAAAAAAAAAAAATGATAGATCACGCACAACGTCATCTGACGCGGGGTAAACAAGATGAGAGAAGATAGAAAAACGCATGATAGGAGGTGAAAAAACAAGAAGCAAAATTAAAAACGAAGAATTTTGTGTGAGATGAAAAGGACATTTTATCAAATTTAATCCAATGACGTCTTTTCAGTTAAATTACTGCAATTCCCAGACGATTTTATTCAAAAAGAAGATATTCCTTTGCCATGCAAGGCCCTTCCTATATACTTTATCTGTTCAGATCAAAGGACATTCAACCGCTAAAGGGACCTCAAACGATGAGGGGTTCTCCCGACTGCCAAAGGCGCCCCCTAGCGACAAAATGTTAAGTGTATGGTTTTCATGGTCCCGGGAGGGACTACAGTGGGAGTGACGTGGGACCAAGACCCGGTAGATGTTCTTGCACAACATTCCCAGGCGGGGAACTCAACCACAACTACTTAAAAAGTCAAGAACGAGCTATACTACTACCTCGACATAACTTCCATAACACAGCTCATCCATTTTCCCTGCACTTCCCTACATTGAAGGATTCTTCCGACCCTAGCGAGGCGCTGTCTGCCACAGGAAGACAGTTGTTTGCTTTTAGTCGATGGGCTGCTCGGCCACGGCCACACAGACCGAGGAACAGCAACCGCAACAAAATCCTAATGCCGACAAGTATATACATACGTATATTTTTGTATGTCCGACTCTGGGCATAGGCTTCACAGCCCCTTACCAAGGCCCAGTAGTGTGTCCTTCCATACACCTCCACATGTCACCACTTCGGCGCTAACACCCACCGTCCACACTGAATACATGCTAGGGCTGTCTCATATAGGAGTAGTGTATTGGTACCGGCGGGGGTATTTTTACAACATGTCGGCGGGTCTCTTGGTGGATCAGTAAAGTGTGCTTTTAATGAAATTCAAATCCTCAAACTGTTCCTTGCCCCAGCGGGGATTTGAACCTGGGTCCATTAGGACTGCAGGCCAGCTCTCTACCAGTTCGGCCACCGCGTCCCCCGATGTTAGCGATGCCGGACATACTGTTGACTCATTGCAGTAATGTCGGCGCATAACCTTCCTTCTTCCTATATTGTCGCTTTTTTTTTTTCTTTTCTTTTTTTTTATAGCGACGTTTTTAGTTATGAATGATGTGTCGTATTATCCCAATGCACAGCTCAGTTACGTTAGTCTTTGATTTCCTTTATACCCATCATTTAAAAAAAAATAAAAATCTACCGCCGTCATTTGCAGTGTTCTGGCTCTTTTTTCCACCAGCTTTCCCATCATGTGAAAGTGTATTTTCATAGGATTAACTGCCGTCAGTGGTTAGTTTTTAAAGGTTGTTGTATGAAGAGATAGAAATGCACTTTTCGTAAATATATATCTATGGTACTGAAGTCAATGCTTTGTCTCTAAATGCAGAAAAAAAAATAGTTTGTGAATTTGACAGCATTACAGTTTTATCCTATCTGCATCACGAAATTTACTCATTTATGTGCAGAATATGCCTTCAGTTTCTGTAATGCCGCGTAAACTAAAACATGTTTTCGGACGAACTGAAGCTTGGGTAACAGTGAAGGCTTAGTGTTACCGGATTCTAGCTCACAATTTTTAATCCTCGGTCATCGTGAAGTTTCCCAATGGCGAGTAAATTTGTTTCGTGTCAGCCAAAGCACAATACCTATGTCGCCCCACTAGGCTCAAGGTAATGTCAGTAGGGCGCGCCAATTACGAAAAAAGAAAAAAAAATGTATCTTTGAGACTTTCCATTTTTCTTTTCAGATTCACTATTACCATTTCCACACCATCGTAATGTTGTTGTAATTATGCTAAAGTCAGCCACTGTAGTATTAAATATGTTTACCAATCTTATTATTTATCAATACTAATCTGTTCAGTCGAACTACATGTTTCTTTCTCCTAAACGTTGGTAAATAAAAGAAAAGAAAGTCGCGGAATTTTTCACTTAACCTTCCTCACGACTGCCATCAAAGATCAAATATTACAAGCACGGGAGCCCTAAATGTTAAAAAATTTCCTGGGTGCCAAATCCCAAATCTCACTAGAATTCACAGGGAGCAATAATATAGGTAATGGAACACCCCCCCCCCCTCCTTCATTTTAGGGCCCCCCAAACAGCTAGGGCCGGCCTTGATAAGAACAGATATGTTGCACTGGTGTTAACCACTGAGAGTAGACAACTGGCTCTACACACTGGTGGAGTGTCTTTTCCGCTACTAGGCTATACTCAGAGCTGTTTTCATCCCGGGATGAGGCTTAAAAAATTCTTCGGATTCGGATATACTTGTCAGTTTCCCTTTTGATGGACTGATGAATTACTGATGTCTGGGGACAGTGGTCGTGCAGTAGCAGTCATCATAGTTGAGATGATTCTGTGTCCACCTGGTTTGCTTATAAACTTATTATTCGGTCGCCCTACTCACAGCCAGGTGTCATGTTTAACTGCAAAGGCCTTGACCCGAACACCTCACCCTGCATGTGACCTGGCAGATATATTTTCTGATGGAACTGAAGACCGACAGGCAAATCAGATTCATCTCAAAAGAATGAAGTCTCGATGGAAATGAGGTCATGCCAGAAGTATGCAACTACTGAAATATAACGCTGGATGAGCTGCAGTGTGACAATTTGGTGCGGACCAGAATTTTTGCGCTTAACCTCTTCACTATAATGACGATTTTTCTAATTTACTCCAGCTACCTCCAGACAATTCTGTTCAGCTTTGGAGAGACTTCCCAGGTCGGAGATATAAGATATAACCTTCATTAACCTTTTCAGTCCCCAATGTCCACCCTAGACTGAATGCTAAGAAGAGAACGTCACAGTATTGACGGGATTAACATTATGTTTTCCGCATCCAGTAAGATGCTGTAAACCATTCATTCTTTCATCCATCATCGAATCTTTATTGCCCCATCAAGAACGTAGGTACCCGGGGCTAGGCTACTCTGTCCCGACATTTAAGGCGAGGGGGACTAGTCTCACACACACCTGAGTGCCGTTATATAAGCATTAAGCCCCAACACCCCTGGGATGTAAACTCTTGCGGCCCCATCTGGTTGAACCACCTTAGCCCACTAGACCACCAGACGTCTTTTGGTTATATGGTGACCAACCAGCGCAGTGAATGACTTACTGCTATACAGAAAACCATTTTGATTATCAATGAGTTTAGAGTCACCTGAAAGCGGCAGTACACCGAGTGAGCGACTGAAGGGTGTCCCCATCTACTGCATGCTATTAATATCATTTTAATTTCCACTGTATTCACCGTATCAATATTCCGGCAATCGTTCATAATTCACCTGAAGAAGTCGCAGTGCAGGTGACTTCGGAAAACATGTAAAATCAGTGATAAAGACATCTCAGGTACTCCAATGCACTCAATTTCAATTTCTTTCAAACCATTTATTTTCTAAGGTCTTCTACGTGGCTGTCCCCACATGTTCAGCAATACACAGCTACATACTTCATCTGGTTTGCCATAATAATCAGGGTTTATTCTTTGTCCCCGTCCATTTGTGCTGCATTTTTGTTCAGAGTTTGAGGTATACTGTAGATCAGTGTACACAGTTTCCTCTTTTTCGTTGTATTGTGTTGCCAGAGATAAGCAGAATTATCAGTTTTCTTCTGCATCAGTGGCCAACTCTTAGATACATCCTCATTCCATCTCTTCCCCTTACTTTGTGTTTTAAACTTTTATGTGCAATGGGTTGGCGTGTTTAATTATATATCTCTTAAGTTCTGTTATCTTTATTTTCTTCCTTTGAAAGCAACAATTGTTTAGAGAGCATTTTGACAGTGAGTTTTCCTACACACACACACACACACACACACACACACACACACACACACACACACACACACACACACACGAAGACTGACAAAGAGGGACATTTTACCCTTGACTGGCAAGGATGTCCCTCAAGTGAATGACATCGCCTGGCAGTTGCTACAAGACTGAAGTGCGTCCAGTGCAGAGGATGGGGGGTCTGTGGGAAGGAAACATATCTCTTTCCTACCACTCCGCTACCTCGTTCTCTCCCTCCCCCCTCCCCAAACATACTCCTGAGTGTTGACAAGACGTCCATCACTCATGAATATATATTTCTTTGTCTGTACCCCTCTCTCTAAACAGCATATGGGCGGGCAGGACCAGCTAATGTGTAAACTATAAAAAGAAGAACAAATTATTATGATGCCGAGGACAGTAACATCGATCCATTTTTTAAAGTTGAACATTTATGAAACTCTTAGATAATATTCAGAAGTGCCTGGATTACAAATATTGCATCGCTGAGTCTCGACAGCCACTTCTCGCTGTCTTGTTTATTACCGTAAAGAAGTAAATCGATATAACTGTCCACAACTATACAACACGAAGGAGGGCGGGAGGGAAGAGGGAATGTCTAAGGTGATTACAGTCGCCTAACCCTCCGTCCAATCCCCTCCAAATACCTTCACAATAACAGAGAAAACCAAACTGTCCAACACACACAGTTCAGCAGGAGTAATGCTATATATTACGAACACAGATGATGTAAATATTATAAAAAAATATATATACTACCGGAGAGCCGACAAAAGGACGAATAGCACAACAAGGCACACAGCATTAAAACATACGGGAAAGTGCTGTGACAAGATTATACGGCAGAGAGAGAAAGAGCGAGAGAGACAGACAGACAGAGAAAGAGAGAGAGAGATGGAAGGGGGGGAGGGGTGATGAGTGTCAGTGCTTATAAAAACAAAAGACGTGATCGCCTGTCGTCCTTCAAGTGACACAGACATACAGCACAGCGACGCTACCAAGGCCTTGTATAGCTAACAACTTACGATCATTTTCCTCTCGTTCATAACATTTCTTTTAACAGAAAGAGCAAGAGATGTTAGAAAGATCCGCACGATCTTATCCTTGTCCTTCCCGAAGAAAAAAAAAATAATAATAACAATAATAAAAATAATAATGATAATAATAATGACCACAACAACAATAACAACAGCAATAATAATAATAAATAACAATAAAATAATAATAATAATAATAATAATAATAATAATAATGATAAGTAATAATAATAATCTGCGACAAGTGGCTTATATATATATATATATATATATATATATATATATATATATATGCTACTGACTTCTTGCGTGGAAATCGGTCTCAGTATGAATAACAGAACCAGGGTTGGAATCCACATCTTTATTGCGACGTTTCGGAACAGTTCGTTCCATCATCAGGCCTAGTGAAAATTAAAAATATGTAAATTTAGAATTACGATAAAAAAGTGTTACGATAACAAAGAAAGATAATAATATCATTCTAGCCTGCAACACAAAGAACAAACATCCACATACCTACAAAATACAACGACATCATTAAATAAACCAAAATTTATTTACGAAAAGGCTTTCGACTCAGCACATGGCAATTGTAAATTCATTGCGGGGACAAGGAATAAACGAAAGCATTGTAAAACCCTCGAAAACATATGCAGTGAGGGAATTGCAACAGTCAGGTTACATAAATACTCAGAAGAACTTAAGAATGACAATGGCTTGAGTCAGAGAGATACAGTTTCACCAAAATTAGTACATCTTGCCTTCAAAGCGTGTTCACAAAGCTAGAATGGCAGAACAAAGGAGTAAACACAGATGATGAAAAACTAAACCACTGCACATTTGCAAATGACACTGTCCTAATCTCAGAAACAGCAGAGACATTGCAAGAAATGTTAAACGATCTAAACAGGGAAACTCAAAGTAGGGCTAAAGTTGAACCGGAGTAAAACTATTGTTTAATCCAAACACACCAAACAGCGTCATCACTATAAATGAAGAAATTCTTCAACAAGGTGAGAAGTACAATTACTTGGGGCAAATACTAAAACTGACGGAAGACCATGACAGCGAAATAAAACGACGCATTAGATGTGGATGGAAAGCTTTTGGTAAACGTAGAGACATCATGAAAACCAGCCTGCAAGTACGTATGAAACAAAAAGTATATAACCAATGTATAATCCCAGCTATGACGTACGGTTGTGAGACCTAGAAACTGACAAAATCAATGGAAAACAAACTAATCCGTTTTCAAAGAGCACTGCAAAAGCCATTGTTGGGAAAATCCTTGAGAGACAAGAAGATATCAACCTGGGTGAGAAAACAGACTAAATTCGAAGGCATTACTGAAGTTATAAAAAGAACAGAAACATAGGTGGGCAGGTCATGTAGCAAGAGTAAGGGATAACAGATGGAGCAAGAAGCTGGCTGAACTGACTCCAAAATGTTGCAAGCGCAGCAGAAAAAGGCCAGATAGGAAGTGACGAAATGAGAGAGAAATCTGCAAGCAAAACCTGACAGAGACTGTCTCAGTCATGGAATTCGTGGAGAAGGTTGGGGGAGGCCTTTGTTCAGCAGTGGACTTGCAATGGCAGCTGCTGACATATATACAGTATATATATATATATATATATATATATATATATATATATATATATATATATATATTAAATAGATAGATAGACTGATATGTATATAGGTAAATAGACAGATAGACAGACAGACAGAGAGCTATATAAACAGACAAATTCATAGACTCATTCATTTATTTATAGGCATTAACCAGATATGATAGGACTTTGAGTCTGCATTCGCGCTGTCAGCTGAGGAAAACCGTACACACACACACACACACACACACACACACACACACACACACACACATACAGTACAGTAGCGCACTGGACTGCCATTCGAAGGACGTACAATATAAAGCAAAGGAATAGTTTGAAAATCTAAATTTCGTGAAAACAACCTAAACAGATCTTGCACAAAACCCACCGACACGCCATGAAAACACCCCCACTACTATCATCACGCCAATACTGAATGAGACAGCCCTGGCATGTATTCAGTATGGACGGTGGGAGTTAGTACCCAAGTGATGATATGCGAAGATGTGTGACGTCATTTGAAACGAGTAGGACTATTGGATCTTGGGGGCGGACTGCATCTATACCCACAGTGGGCTACAAGGAACACACATGCACGCACACAATGGCGCACACACTACATTTATGCATATTCTCTCTCTCTTTCTCTCTCTCTCTGTTTGTGAACGTTAGACACTGGGTCCTAGCAAGCCTTCGGTTGTCTTAGGGTATAGCTGCAATGGTGTGTGTGTGTGTGTGTGTGTGTGTGTGTGTGTGTGTGTGTGTGTGTGTGTGTGTGTGTGTGTGTGTGTGTGTGTGTGTGTGTGTGTGTGTGTGTGTGTGTGTGTGTGTGTGTGTGTGTGTGTGTGTGTGTGTGTGTGTGTGTGTGTGTGTGTGTGTGTGTGTGTGTGTGTGTGTGTGTGTGTGTGTGTGTGTGTGTGTGTGTGTGTGAGAGAGAGAGAGAGAGAGAGAGAGAGAGAGATCTAGTAATGAGGTATCCAACATATCTTTCATGCTTGAGCACTGCGCAGTAACAAATTACCCGCTTTACATATGGTACAAGGAAAGATAGTGTCCTGTCCTGTCACCATAACGGTCGTAGTCTAGAAACGGACTTTCAGTTCCTCCATCATTACTGGTATCTTTGTATCTGATCCTGTACGGGCTTCAGTTCCGCGGTTCGGCTTTAATTTCGTCTGTGTCCAGCAGTACTGCTATTCCCCACTCTCCACGCCAGTACTTCATCTTGGACCAGAAAATTAAGAACGCATCTGTATTCAGATTAGTTCGAACTATCTGACATGCCTGAACGAAGGTCTAGGTACATATTAGGTGTTCTGGAACACAAGCCACTTGATTATTCAATACTGACAGCAGGACTGATGGACGCTGTTTATCAATAAGGCAAGTAAATTCATCCAATGACCCAAAACAACTCCAATTGTCATACTGTTCTGAGTCACCTCTACGTCACCATAATCATGATGTCCTCAGACACCACAATAAATGAATAGACAAAAAGAGTTCGACAAGGCAAGTCTCAATGCCATAAGATAAGGTAGAGAACAACAGCAACATAATAAGGCAGCCAACACAGTGCCGCCACCATAATAATGCCCCTCACACGCAAGATGCCGCCACCAGATAGCAGCCATTAGCGTCACCCCCGTGCAGGCAAGGCACCCGCGCTGGTAATATAAGCGCCACGGCAAATATAATGATCATACTTCTAGAGCTGTGCCTGCCTGCGTGTGTCCCTCTCACTTTATGTTTCTATGATTGTCTGTGTATGTGTGTGTGAAGTTTATGGTGTTTGGATGCGTGTACTTCACTTGCTGATATTTATGTGCTTGTGTTTTGAAATATGTGCGTCTGTGTTCTCTGCTGCTGTGGTTACTCACTATCTTAATACTGTGTTTATATACTCCACAAGAGAGAGAGGGGGAAAAAAAAACTCGCTGTCATTATTAAGAGTGAATGTTAGCATCGCTGCAGGTTCTGATCTGTACACGTCGCGCAAATTTACAGTTACAATGTGTTCCAGCTGGTCGATATCTTAGCTAAGTATCGCTACCTTATTTTCCCAGTGACAATCTTATGAGCACATCATGTTATACGATTATTATGTGTACACCGCTATGCCATCATTTATTACGAACTGTGTTGCGTTCTTCCTGCTGCCTAAAATCATATGACCGTTAAGTCTTCACAGTTTTCACGAGAGTCATGATTTACGACAGGATTCAATGTGGTTTTGTTTATAGTTGCTTAAGATGTGGAAGGTCTGTTTTCACAGACATGAACTATAAGATTATTTATTCGCTAATCGGGCTAATCAAGGAAAATTAACAGCCTGCGTAGCTACTTTGTCGGTCACAGCCACTGCAACAATACACGGGTACCACCTGGACCTTCCCCGATCCCAGGCCTATTCTGTCCCTCCCCTCTTCTGTGTTCCTGTCACATTCCCACAGTTTACCAGAATATGCAGTCGCTGTGCAGGTGGCCAGATCAAGGCAGGCCGCTAGTCCCGGGATACCTGCTGTCTCGTTAGCACCAGTTTACTTTGCATCCCTTCCGTCACCTCCCTTCCTGCCTCTGACCTCACTCCTACTGCTTCCACGAATTACCCTCTGCTTCTTTCCTAGCTCCCTAATCCTCCCTCCATTTTTTTTTTCTTAAATACCTCTGGCACTCCCCATCCCCTCTACACTCTCGGTTACTTCGTTATATTGCAGCTCTTCCTCACTATCACACCAGAGTTTCGGATTGCGAGGAGTCCTTTTCAAGGAGCAACTAAAAAGCACCCAAAGACAGCATACCTCCGCTGACGCCAATAAAATTCATAATCAACTGCTGTAATTCCTCTTTTATACCAGACGAAAGTTTCATGGTCTAACAAAATTATTTAATTCCACAGTCATAGTCTGCCCTGACATAATCTCAGAGATCTTATACCTCCGCCCACACCAATAAGGTTTATAACGTATTCCTTTATCCGGGTCCGGATCCACCTCTAAATCTCATCAACTCTTCCTTAGTCCATTGTCATTTAATCCTAAAACAACTTTTGACATATCTTGTACACAGACAAACAGACAACTTTGTTGGCGGGGGTAATGATGATCTCAAAAGTTAGTATGCAGCAGGTCATCTTTAATGCTAGGTTTTCTCCACAGCCTTTCTCTCCATCTTCTTCCTCACTATCAGAACCTTCGCCAGCCCAAGATGTGAGTTGAGGGATGACGTTATTTGTTCTGCCCTTTTCAGCGATCACGAAGGGCACCACAGAAGCCAAGATATGAGTTACAGCAAAAGAGAGTAGCCACAGTGACGTCCCTGGGGAACTGTCTGCCATACAGCATATCTAATCTCAGATCTTCCTCAGATCCTCGGAACCACGCGTGTCTCAATAAGATCGTATCAGAAAGATGCTTGAGAAGGAGAATGGCCGTTGGACAGGGACGAAAAACTGATCCCACAGAATGAAGAGGGGACAGCTTAATTATTCAGATTATCAATTCTGAGATGCAGGATGGCATCATTTTCGGCAAAGCGACCTGCACCGTTGCACGAGATTCAGCCCTTGTGTGTGTGTGTGTGTGTGTGTGTGTGTGTGTGTGTGTGTGTGTGTGTGTGTGTGTGTGTGTGTGTGTGTGTGTGTGTGTGTGCTTTAACTCCTTTAAGGCTATATGATGGATTAGAATGAAACTTCCCATGTGAGTTCGTCGGGTTCCTGGAAAGGTCTTCCGTTATATACGACTTTCCAATCATGATTTTTTAAAGAGGGGGGGGGAGTCAGCCCCACTCACCAAATAAAAAATTCTAAGTAACAGCGAATGGAGGGTAGATATGACTCTGTTATATTAGTACAAGTTGTACAACGGCCTCTCATCCGTACTGCAATATTCGGGGAGCGTCAATCCTCCACCAATGATTCTTTTGGGGAGGGGGGCAACCCCCTCCCAAAAATATAAACGATCAGAAATAGGAGAAAGATTTGAATTATACTTCCCAGGTGAGTCTGACTGGCTAATCTGAAGGTCTTCCACAAAGCACAATTTTCCAACCATGATTTTAGGGAGTCAGCCCCCCCCCCTCACCAAACTAAAAATTCTCAGACACAGTGAAAGGAAGGCAGATATGACTGATACCTTGGTACATTTTGTACAATGGACCCTATTCCGCAGTGCTGTATTTGGGGGGCGTGAACCCCCAGTCATTGTTGGGGGAGTCAGCCACCCTCCCAAAAATAAAATCGATAAAAAATAGCGGAAAGTGAGTACATGGATTTCAACGACATCGGCATGCTCGTACATACTACAGGATTGGCTTTGCAGCTTCCACGTTTTCTCCGAATCCACAGGAAGAACTACATATTCTACTTTATTTAAATTTCGAAACTGATTTTCCAAAAAGCTGACCGACTTGTCTTGAAAACACCCCAGCTCATACCGTCACAGTAGTTCTGACGGAGACATTATGAATGAGGGATATCGCGTCAAAGTGGTGACATGCGCAGGTGTGTGTGAACGTATGAGGACTACTACTGGACCTATGGAAACGGGCTTTTAAGTCTATGCGCAGAATCAGACACATTATAAAAAAATATATATTGGGAGGTGAGATCAGCCACACCGTCAACACCCAACACGAGTAGCGGCGGCGACCAATGGATGCAGTGCCAGTAGCAAGCAGAGGGGTAAGTCTGGCCTCTAACACGTAAAAGGCTAGTCGCAAGTATAAATCCCGCCAGACGCCGGGATATTTCTATATATGAAGGCAAAAGAACGACACCGCAAGAGACACCGACACCCACACCCACAACAGCAGCAGCAGCCGTACAGGAACAACAGGAGCGCCCCTGTGTAAAAACTAAAGACTGGCCACCTATATTGCTTCAACCTTACTTAGCACAGATTTTCGTCCTTTTCCAGTTTATCTCACATAGCTCAGAGGCATAATATGATAAAAGCTTTTCACAGCAGTTCTTTGTGACTACCATAATATTAAAGCGCTAATATACTGATACAACTGGACACCATATGCAGATACCAATTTAGCCCAAGTTAAAGTGAAAAGAGTATAGTCGAGTTTCCAGTCCACTACAAGAGCAGTAGGGATCTCTCATGAAACTCCTTCTTTCCTCTGTCTTCCCTTCACAGTTCTTCACTACATGCTTCCACAGGTTCCGCGGCTGTCTTCAAAACTAAACACACTTGTTCTAACTAGAGGGGCGTTCAGTGGAGGCATCTCTCCGACAAGGGCAACGTAATTTCCAAAGCACTCTTCATAATGGATTTGGGTTCATCATTGATACGGGTTTCTCCCCCAAAAAATGTATTCCTGACCCAGAATCTGTAATACGACCCGGATCGATCCGGAAAATTAACCGAGTGTTCCCTGGGACATGGGATATCTAACCACCAAATTTGGTTCAAATCTCTCTTTTTGTTTTATTTTTATTTTTTAAGCAAAGAAGAAGGATCCAAAGGCCAGGAGCCCGTAAACTGATAATCCTGCTAGCAGACAAACAAACAAACAAACGAACAAACAGGAGTGAAAACATACCCTCCTTGTCCGAGAGAACTAGGGATGGTATATTCGTTCCTAGGCAATGTTTGGACATACAGTACAATATCTCTCCCATCCCTTCTTTCAGACGACCACCTCAAGTGTGCTGGCCCTGTTGTCCGCCCCGGTTGAATCGGTCAGCTATTTCCCTGCTGCAGGTCCACCCAGACATGCACAGCAGATCACAAGATACGCCAACAACAACAATAACAACAAAAACAACAGCAACAACAACAACAAAAGTCCTGCTAAGGTTCATCATTTAGAATTTCTTTGTTTGGGTATTCGCCAGTTGCACTGATTTCTCATGGTTTGGCAACGATACAGTAGAGGGAAGAGATCAATAAATTCAGTTTTGTTAAAACCGACCTTACTGATCTTCCAAAACGCCCACAGACTTACTGGCTACTGTACATTAAAGGTTGAGATTAAACTTCTTGAAAAAAAAAAAAAAAAAGGGAAAGCAATAGAGACTGAAGAGGTGCTGGGTTAATTGCATGGATTTATAACCAACCCATATCAACCCACTGGTGCCCAGGTTCCAATATAATGGACGGAACTGGGCATTTTCAAATTTTAATAAAGAAAGGAATCCCGGGGTAGAGACCTATGAGCCTCGCGACTATGAGCCGATAGGCGGAGGGCGGTATGCTTAGTACCCGTCCAGCAAAATCCCTCTCACAGGAACTATGGCCATTAATGGGTTAAAGAAACTCTTTCACAGATATTGCTTTCTAGAATTCCTCCAACCGCACAAACCAGATGATGATGATGATGATGATGATAATGATGAAGATGATGATGATGATGATGATGATGATGATGATGATGATACTACTACTACTACTACTACTACTACTAATAATAATAATAATAATAATAATAGTAGTAGTACTAGTAGTAGCAGTGGTAGCAGTAGCAGTAGTAGTAGTAGTAGTAGTAGTAGTAGTAGTAGTAGTAGTAGCAGCTGTAGTAGTAGTAGTAGTAGCAGTAAAAATAATAATAATGATAATAACAATAACAATAACAATAAAAATAATAATAATAATAATAATAATGATAATAATAATAATAATAATAATAATAATAATGATGATGAGTAAATACAATTGCAAGTTGGGTTGTGGTATGTGACGGAAATGTCAGTGGTGAGGGTGGGACAGCATGGGAGCCCCCCAGGGTGTGGTGTGTGGTGATGTTGCTGCAGCGTGGTGAGTGCTGGAGTGTATTGCACTGTGGTAGTGTGTGTGTTGCAGTGTGGAGGTGTGTGGTAGTGTGTAGTGCTGTGTATTGCAATGTGGTGGTGTGTGGTGGTGCTGCAATGCCGTGGTGTATAGTGGAGTGTGATAGTGTGTGGTGTGTGCTGCAGTGCGGAGAAGTGTGGTGGTGTGTGTATTATGGTGGTGTGTGCTGTGGTGGTGGTGAGTAGTGTGTGATAGTGTGCTGCGGTATGATGGTGTGGGTGAGGGAACACATGCTTGGGACAGGGCAAATTTCCCAACAGTAGTCGATTTGGGTCCTTTTCTTCTAGGAAGGACTGGGTTAGGTTTAGTTGGGTAGCCTGTTGGGGTTAGTTTAGGCTGGGTTATTCTATGGTAAGTTTGAGTTAGGTTAGGTGAAAGTAGATTAGTTTGTTAGGATTTGATTAGGAAGATTAAATTAGGTTAGGTTAGTTAAGTTAGGTAATAGCAGTAAGAATTACAATGATGCAGAGCAGACTTTCAGGATTAGCTATTCTTTCCACAGAGAATGAACTCGCAAAAAAAGTATATATTTCAAAAATTAACAACGAGTTTGTTCATCTCAAAGGAAGAAGAAAAAAGTTTCTTGTGCAAAATGTAGAACATTTTGTATTCTTTTTCTCTTCGAGCTTTCTACTTGTACTGAAGCTTAACAGACATTGCTGATAACCTGCTGTGCCATTACGATGACTGAATTTTGCTTTGTTGGTGGGGGACTTATTTCTATTTTAAAGCATCGTTTAATATACTCGTATTTGATTTAAAAATGCTTTGAGTAGCTTGTGTGCTTACTGAATAATTCTGGTTCTTTATTTATTTCGATCATTAGCCATATTTACCTAATGACAAACAACAGTACACTATCTCGGAATTTATAAGTTGGGAAGAGGCCCTTAAGAGGTTAAAGTTTAGTTGCACATGGCCCATTTGTAAAGCATAACACCCACAGCAGACGTGATTCACACACATGTCACGTAACAGCGTGGTCAACAACAGATCAGTAAGGCAAAGCACATTATATCGTCACATTGTACAGATAAAATGACAGTCAAGAAGTGGGGCTTTTCACTCCCTCCTCAATCTCAGGGAAACAATACGGATCGCTGTATCTCCCTCATCCCTCCAGTCCCCTTCTCCCGCCTTCCCTGGCTGGCTCTTCCTTCCTCCGCGCTTCATGCTTGGCTGACAGCTACTGTACGTACTCCCACCACACCTCATTCGCATTCTCAACCTTTTTCTTTACTTCCCCTTCCCTAATCAAGGATTCCTATGTCCTTCTCCCTTCTTCCTCAATCTCCTCCCTTCTCTTCCTCCTCAGACTGCTCCTCTGCTTTATCTCTTTCTCTCCTCCTCTTCCTCCTCTACTCTCTCATATGGAGTTAGGAGGAGAGGATGAAAGATATAAAACATAGGCAGTGAAGCAGAAGCCAGTAGCAGCAGACAATGGTTTGCTATAGGGTTACTGCTAGATTGTTGCGGATGGTATGTGACTGTCCTCATCACAATGTCAGCTGCAGCTAGTTGGGCTCGAACCCACTCCTGAGTCCCCATGAGGGGAAGGTCAATGATCAAGTCGCATGCTCAGCTTTTCTCGTCCCCCCTGCCCCCTGCGACAACCAATACCTTCTCTTTCTTTTTCTTCTTCCTCGTTTCTGGCTCTTTCCCTGCACACCCCACGCCGCACACACCCCTTTTCTTCTTCCTCCTCCTCCTCTACTTTTTCTCCCTTCCACAGCTCCCTTTCTCAAAGTATAACAAAATTCTAGCTCATGTCCTTCCTCCTTCTTCACCTCTCTCTCTTCCTTCTCTGCTTTTTCCTCTCCGTCCCTTACCTCCTTCTCTACTCCCTGCTCTCCTCTCCCCACCCCTGCCACTGCTCCCCTCCCCCACTCCCCTCGTTGCCCTGCTTCCTCTCTCTGCCCTGACATGCCTGGCATTCCCTCTGCGCCTCCCTCATTTATTCTTTCTCTCTCTCTCTCTCTCTCTCTCTCTCTCTCTCTCATCCTACTCTACTCCTCTGCCTTTCTCATCTCCTCTATTCTCACCTCCTCTACCTCTCTCTTCACCTCATCACCTCTGTCGCAACGCCCTCTCTCCACCTTCTCACCCTAGCCTCTTTCCTCTCTTTCTTCCTCCTTCACCTCGAATCTTCTCCCCTTTCTCTCCTTACCTTTGTCCCAGTCCCCTCCCTCCCCTGATCAAACAGGTCACTTTCTCTGTGTTCCTCTTCCTCTTCCTCTCTCCTCTTCCTCTTTTCGCTCCAAACACAGCTCATTCCCTCTCCCCCAGAAGTCCCTGATCCCTCCCTCTCTTCTTCTTTCATCTTATCTCTCCTCTTCTTCTCCTTGCCCCTGCCAGTTTCCTCTCTCTCCCCTTGCAACTCATACTCTAAATCTTCTCTCTCTTCGTCCCTTACCTCCTCTCTCCTTCTCCTCTCCCTTCCTCTGCTGTCTCTGATCATTCCTCTCTTTCTTTCACCTCTTCTCTCTTCCTCTCCTCTCCCTGTCACAGTCCCTTCCTTAACATACTTCCTTCTCTTTTCCTTTTCTTTCATGTACATCTCATTCGCTTCTACTTTCTTCTCCTGCCTTCTTCCCTGTCTCGGTCCCTTTTCTTCCTTCCCCTTCCCCTACCCTTCTTCCCTGTTTCAGCTTCCCTTCTCTCTGCCAAAACTTCCCGTCTTTCTTTCCCTTCCGCTTTCCCTTCCTTTTCTCCTTTCCATATCTTTTTTCCCTTCCCCTTCTCTTTCCCGGTCCCTGTCACTTCCTTTCCCTTCCTCTTCCCCTTCTCTTCGCTTTCCCTTTCCCGTCGTTTTCCCCTTTCCCTTTCGTTTTCCCTTCCCTGCCTCCCCCCGCCCCTGCCTCTGCCTGACATGCCGCGTGCCCATGCCGGCCTGCCAGCTACCCGCCGCTCCCAATTAGCTGGTTACCCACCATACAGCCACACCCGAAGCTCCCCCCCCTCTCCCGTGTGTGTGTGTGTGTGTGTGTGTGTGTGTGTGTGTGTGTGTGTGTGTACATGAAGTCCATCTCTTTTTTTTTTAATACTCTCGTCTGGCACTACAGAAAAAAAAAAAATAGCCATGATATTACTGAATGGGTTAGAGGGGATCGTTCCTCGCCCATAAATGAACCTGTTTTTCGGTGACATAAATAAAGCAGATAATGACGACAGGCTACAGAAAAGGTTAAATACGAATACCAGAACAAAAATTTACGAAAACTTATAACTTCCTCTTCCTCCTCCTCTTCCTCTTCCTCCTCCTCCTCCTCCTCTCCGGCTGTTACCTCTTTCAGCCTAGAGTTTTTTTTTTTTTTTACTTTCTTCAAGCTAACGTCAGAATATTTCATTTAACTTCAGACATTCGCTTGTTCTGAAAGGGTTTGTTATTAAGTTCTACATCTAACACTCTTTGGTGCAAAACTGTCTCTCTAGGGTGAAGAAAATCATCGGAAGACAGAGAGAACAGAATTTAAAGAGAAAAATATCAGTGAGGGGAAGTGCTTAACCCTTTCAGTAATGTGACGTCCTCGCTATTATTGCTTCCTCCAGACGCTTTCACTCAGCCTGCGAGAAGACCGTAACAGTGATGGGGGTTAGAAAAAGCTACATCTAAACCCTCAAATTCGACCAATCCCTCCTAAGCTGAATAAAATCATCTGAAAATAGCAAGAATACCACGAAAAGAGCACGTCCTCGGGTTGAAGGGATTATAAACACAGGCATCGAAGTCAATTTCCTTAACCTCCTATTTACTAAGATGATGTCCTTTATATACCCCTTCAGACCCATGACGTGGCGCTGCTGAGGGACGCCTTCATGCGGTGACACTGATATAACAATGCTTCGCTGCCTGGTTATACAAACGTCCCTCAGCTCCCTCCCTATCTCCCGAGAGGAAGACGGTGAGCTGCAGGAAAAGGGCAATTTCAGCCTGTAGTCCACCGGGTTCAAGTTCAGGTAAGCCTGAGATTGCAACTACTACTACTGCTACTACAATTACTATTACTACTGCTACTGCTATTACTACTACTGCAACTACTACCTCTATTATTACTTCTACTACTACTACCATCACCACTACTAGTACCACCACCACTACTACTACTACTACCATCACCACTACTAGTACCACCACCACCACCACTACTACTACTACTACCATCACCACTACTAGTACCACCACCACCACCACTACTACTACCATCACCACCACCACTACTACTACTACTACAATTACCACTACCACTACTAATAAACCCAAGACATTTTCTATATTATTCTCATTCTATCCAGGTGATTTAATTCAACTTGGGACAGGCTTTTCGAACAGAGGGGGTTAGACAGATCCCTAATAAACCCATAAACCCCTTCAGTACCAGAGGCCTTTCCCACGCTGAATAAAACTGTCTGGAGGCAGCAAGAATTAACTAAAAAAAAAACCCTCATTCGTACTAAAGAGGCTGTTTACTCTTGCTAGGACAGACGGTTTTATTTTGCGTCAGAGGGACTTTACGACATGGAGGGGTTGTAAGAGGTGGTCATTATGTTACGCCTGTCAGTTCTCTCGTGTTGCGGGTACGGCTCCATTCTCGTTACCAGTGTCTACCATGCATCATTTTTTCTTTTTACGCTTTTTTCTCTTTGTTATATATATATATATATATATTTTTTTTTATGTCCGTTGATTGTATTTTTTTTTTTTTTACATCTGACGGAAATCAGTCACTCACACAAATTTTGGTGTGTCCTGACTGCATGAAATTCGATGAGACTTTGTTATGAGGTAGGAATGAGTCTCCTTGGTTACTAGTCAAATCAAATCTCCAATCTAAATACATCTGGCCATCAACTACGGTAATAGGGGTTCGGGATCTTCGTCAGGTTACATCAACGCACTAATGTCATGAGGCGCCACAATGTGTTCACTCCTCACAAACGCATGCTGTACCGTGCCAGCAACACACAAGACTATATAGCTGAGCACCGCGACAAAACGCCTCGCTGCGTCTGCCCCACCTTTACCTCTAACTAAAAAGCGTTTCATTTAACTTAAACCTCTCAAACCCATGACGTATTTCCTTTTTTCTTGCTATTTCCAGACGCCTTCATTCAACTTTGAAGAAACTTTTCGAGAAGGAGGGGTTACATATATCGTTGTCTTCAGTAACTCGTTCAGTAAGATATGTCTTCTTACCTTGAACAATTTCGTCTGTAGACAGTAAGAATGAGTGTGAATATGTCATCGGACTGAAACCAGTATGGGATATCACTTACAGGGAACTGGGATTAAAAACAGTCTCTAACTCCTCCGCTACGAGACATACTTTCCAACATAACTTTTTTTTTCTTCCTACATCCCGGCGGACTTGCTCAACTTAGCGAAGTCCTCTAGCTTTGGAGGGGTTAATTAAGACTATGTTTAGTCTATCAGGGTTGAAAAGACTCCCCTAAATTGATGAAAATCGTCTAAAGGTGGCAAACTGAATAAAATCGACTGGAGATAACAAACATAACCTACAAAAATTCGTCATCGAAGTAAAGGGGTCACTCTGCTCTCCGTTGTTACTGATTCATATTACGGCGACATTAAAAAGATATAAAAAAACATAGAAGAAAATATTAACCCGTCTACCCCAAGGACGTCTTTCTAGTTTCATTCTTCCACCAACAGATTATTTTTATCCCACTTAAGGGAGACCAGTCATGAAGAGGTTGATGAAGTCCGTCTACAGTAGAGCTCTTACGGTTCTGAAACCTTTCCTCGGATTAATGAAATCGTCCGGAGATAATACGAACACCGTAAAAAAAAAAAAAAAAAAAAAAAAAAAAAAAAAAAAAGGGCGTCACTGCCGTGGAGTTAAGGTGTTCTAGGCAAAAAATATATCGCTTAAGAAGAGGTAAAACGAAGCCTCTTTTGCCGGTGCGATTATGGCTGGTTATCATCACCAGCTCCGTGAAGTTTAGAGGAGACTTTTCGAACTTGAAGAATTAGACACAGCCGTCATTAGCCACTTGGGGAAGGTGGTGGTATGGTGGTCAGGCAAGTCGTTTGTTGTCTAAGATGATACAAGTTCGATCCCAGGCTGAGACAGGGAAAAGTTAATTAGAATTTCGTTAAAACATACTTTACCGATCTCCCTCCAACCCGCCGACATATTATATCATATCACCCTCGCTAATAACAGTGCATCAGCCGTGAGTGAGACATCCTTAGCATGTAGTCAATATGGGCGGAGGGCATTAGTCCCAAAGTGGTGACATACCTGGATAAAGGTGTGTGCAAGTAGGAGAACTGCTGGACAATAAGGAAAGTGTTATTAAACTTATACCCAGAGTCGGAAACATTACAAAAATTCAATGAGAGGTTTTTCCCAATTTAAATACATTCACCTGGAGGCGCAAGATTAAGCTACAGCGTAACATTATGTCACTACATGTATTAATATAATGCAAGCAGCACTGTTCAAGTGGCCCCACACATTGCAAGCCATAATTATGTTTACGTTGGCAAGCGGGGTGTAATGTATATCCGCATCATTGCACCGCCTATATAAACTCATTCCACTGTGTACTGTAAACTGCTTGTATATTCGAGGATTCGTGCGAATCTGGGTTGTGTAATACGCTGGTAAGTATGCGACACTCCTTTGTGATGTGTGGTGAGTTCAGTCGCCCGATGTTGTATGGTAAGCTATAATGTTAAAGTCAAATGCCGTCATGATAATGTGTGGTAAGCTGATGTAAATGAAATGTGTGTGTGATGTTTCCTTTGTGTGACAGAATGTGTGTGTGTGTGTGTGTGTGTGTGTGTGTGTGTGTGTGTGTGTGTGTGTGTGTGTGTGTGTGTGTGTGTGTGTGTTTTGGCTGAGTCGGATTGTCTTCTGTGTAGCCTCACCTGCAGATAATAACTCCTTATGAGTAATAAACCTTATGTTTATTATATTCTCTAGGGTAAAAACAAGGGTACAACTACGCACCAGTATGAAAACTAGAATCACGGGGGATATTAAAATTTTTGTAAACAGAAAACTATTGTTAGCTTGTTCCGTTTCGCTTCGTTTCGTTTATAAAGGTCCCAACGTGCTTGCGTGCGTCGCGGCTCTACACGCTTCTCGATCTCTAGCATCCTCTCTATTCACAACCTTATCCCTGAGGTCACAGTGTGAACAATAGCACTACAGGAGTCATAACATTAGTATCATATAGCCCGAAACACAATTTTGACTTATATCTGTCATACTTAACACAGAGGATGAAAATGGCATATGCAAACCGTCGCAAACACTAACATACTGCGACAGGGACGGAGGGAGTTCGTCTGTGAGGCCAGTTTAAGTGGGACGATGCTTGAGGTATGTCAGGCTGTGAAATGAGCTCATACCAGAGTGCAGTATGCTCCGATATACGTTAGTCGTTTGATGCTGAACAGTACTGTTTTGTAATATGCGTTTTGGTGTCAAATTTACGGTTTTTTCCTTCCGTGTGTGTGTGTGTGTGTGTGTGTGTGTGTGTGTGTGTGTGTGTGTGTGTGTGTGTGTGTGTGTGTGTGTGTGTGTGTGTGTGTGTGTGTGTGTGTCCTCGCCCAATTTTTTTAGGTAGGAATGAAAGTAAAAGTGCTGATGACGCATCCAAATGACTTTGTACGAACCCACTTGCTTTCAGTACTCTTCTTTTTGTGCACGAAAAATATGAGGTCCCGAGCAGAACACAACTTACAGTACAATTAATTCTCACGTATTTTTATCTTTAAAGAATCTACAGTGATAACATTACGCCGTACGTCTATGCGGCAATGTTGGTATATTTCGTTATATCAATGGAGAGTGAAGTCGTTGCATCTCGTACCGTTTTTGTCTTCGGTTTTTGCTGAAATGATCTGTCCGACTCACCACACTTGCACGTCATCACAATTCCACGCTATATTGCTGCCACACCACGCCACACTCCTTTCACACTAGCACCACACTACCGATGAACTGTCACCACTCCACACCATGACAGTACACTACCACCACACCATACCACACAGCATGTTATTACACTACACCACACCACACCACACCACACAAACCACTATACCATACCAGCAAACCACACAACCACTACACCATACCAGCACACCACACAAACCACTACACCATACCAGTACACCACATAACCACTAAACCACACCAGCTCACCACTCCACACCACCACACCACTCCGCGACCCCCAAAGTACACACGCGGGAGGGAGTGTTAAGGGGTGAGAATGTAACCTCCCCACCCCTTACCTGTCAGACTCACCTGCGCCGCGTGTCTCCCCGTCTGGCACTACACCTGTACCCTCCCCACATCTACTTTCCCTTCCTCCACCCTCCCTACCAATACCCTCCCCATCCCCACCCTCCTCACCTCCACCATCACCACCTACACCCTCCCTTCATCTATCTCACCTATACCTTTTACACCTCCACCTTACCCATCTATAACCCCCCCCCCTTCACCATCCTCTCCACCTGTACCCTCCCCACCTCCACTCGCTACTCCACCTCTTGCTTTCTTCCACTTTTAACCTTTCCATTTGGAGAGGTATCCCCTTAACTGAATGAAGTTGTTTTAAGACAGAGTAAGATATTTCTAAGTCGTCTATCTGAAGGAATTATAGGAGATTTTCTTTTTGCAATCCTTCCACTGCATAAAATCTCCTCTAGGCTCAATAAAATCGCCTGAAGGAAGCAAGAAGACAGTTTAAATTTCATCATAGTATGTGAAGGGGGATCTGCCTTTTTCCAAGCTAACTAGTGTTGTAGGATTTAAAGCTAGACGCCACCCTGAGCCGCGTTCTATGTGGCAGTGGGGGTTTCGTTGCACCTCTTCTTTAGTAATTCATTTTGCGTATGATATTCTCTCGGTAGTTATTCGTGCTATTCTAATATGGGCGTAATATGCATCAGCATACACAAGAGGATACAAAGGTGTAATTTTCATAACAAGTCGCTAAGAGAGATGTGTAGCGAAATCTCTAATGCCACTTAAAAGACGACCCACTGTCACAGGATAATGGCTACACGGCACCGTAGACACAAATACTGTTATGTCACGGAATCAGCTATTAGCGTATTTCGCTGCGTACACTCAAGAGTCTCTCTCTCTTTCTCTCTCTCTCTCTAAACACACACACACACACACACACACACACACACACACACACACACACACACACACACACACACACATATATATATATATATATATATATGCCTAAATGGTTGTGTGACAAAGTAGAAAATGGAGTGCGTCAAGGAAGTAAAGTGGCTGGCGTTGTAGTCTTGCCACGGAAGAAAAAGCAGAACAAAAGCGGAAGAGTGTATGAGGCACTGTTACCAGAAGTACCCGCATCATCATAAACGTGTGGCATACTGGCATGGCATAAATATGAAAAGTCTTCAGTGACTGTGTTGAAAATGGGACCAATGAGGAATACAACATGTGGTCAGCGTAGGTTAGGTGGGTTACGAAAAACGAACTAGAGAAAGTCGTGGAGTAAGGAAGTCTACTGGATCAAAGGCCAGGGTAGTGTGTACAGTACTCTGATAATATGGTCACTCCGAGCGATTGGATATGAAGGGTGGTGAAAAATGAATTTGTAGTACGATGAAAAGTAGGCAACAACGCTGAAGGCCAAGATGAAGGCGATTGTATATACTCTGTGAATGTGCAACAGTGAGATTTAGATTCTGGGGAAGGAAAGGAACTGACAATGCTTGGAAGTGGATAAATGGTGTACTTCTGGATGTTCCCCACTTTTATACAGGTATGCCAAAAATAATTCTTGCACGGAACACCTGTGATGGACTATGGAATGTAAGATGTCACTGCAAAAGTAGCTGTCTTGCAAAGCGATGCTCCTGTGTACAAGGCAGCCTTCAGTGCAACAGAGTTTGTCATAATCGTGTGAAAACATAGACTAAAATTTAGGCAAATGCAGAGTTCCTTGAGTTATGGCTTACTTGACAGCACTTAGTTTTACTGACTTAAAAAAAAATAAAATGTGCGGTAAATGTTGTTTTAGCCATATGCGAATTTCACTGTACAGTATATCTAACTAAATACACTGTATCCAAAAAATGAAATGAGCAATACCTATAATTTGTAGTTCTACTGGACAGTTCGTGAATGTGCATAAACCGGACAGCATCACCACCGGGACGTAAAATATCCGCAGTTGGTAAACTCTGGAACTGCTTTTCATAGACTCGTTCTTCCAGTTCCTTAACCCCTTCAGTACGATGACTTTTTTACATTATTTTTCCCACATTCACACGATTTTATTCAAAGCAGGAATCACTTTGAAACAGGAGGAGTGAGATACAACCTTCATTACCTTCTCCAGTAGGGGATCTCCCTAACAAAATAATGTTAACTGGCACCAGCGAGAATAAACTACAGAAGGACGTTAACTGCACTGAAGGGGTTAATTGCAATGTGTCAGTTATTTCTATACGCGTGGTTTTCTCTTGCAAGACGACTCTCTGTAAGGAACAAGTTTGATAGGCTTCCAACAACATTCACGAAGAGTAATAATTAAGGAAAAGTCCAAGTGTTCGGAAGTTGCCACCCTCCCCCCTTAAAAATATACTGTACCTGGGTGAGTCACTGGCTTTGAACTCCCAAGTGCTTCAAAAAGTAAGATTAAAACTCTCTTGTCAGCTTATAATCAACATCAGATTCAGCATGCGGTTAATAAATACCATGTTGACTCATTTTAACTAGGCAGAGATTTTCGTACTTTTGCACCTTATTTCTCGTAGGTCAGTGGCAGAGAAGGACAAATACAATGAAACCATCCATAGCACAGGTCTTCCTCATGGCTAGCAACCTACTCTACTGCTACTCTCTTGTTACAGCTCAGCATTAAAGAAGAAGAGATTGAAATATTGGCATAATTAAAGTAAGCGGTACAGAAGTAGCCATCATATGAACACAAGCGGATAGCCTAGCCCGAATCATAATACGAGGTAGAGTGATGGAACGCTATCAATCATTGCCAGGGTGTAACTTTTCTCAGTAGTCAAAAATGCAATATCAGTATGATGTTTCCCTACTGTAATGGTTTACAAGAGCCAGTAAGAGATCTGAGGTGTATTACTTACTACGCAACCCCGCTACTTTTAGTCAGAGCAACAACGAAGGGATCTGGCGGTATGGCTATTCAGACTGATGGCTTTGTTTGCCCTAACACAGTCATATAATACCATCTTTTTATTATCGGGGATTTCTCTTTTTCGTCTGCTTTTTATATTATTTTTAACTGGATATCTGTGAGAAGAAGCACTGCTCAGGCCACCTTTATTATCACCTTACACACTACGCCTCATCCCAATCATTTCGGCACTCGCTCCCCTTCTAACAAAATGGTCAGATGCGATTCGTTGTTTTGACAGGCCTATGACGTCATCAACGTCTCATATAAGAGGGAAACCATGCGTGGTGCCCTGAATATCAACGTAATTCATCAACTGCCGTATTTCCATAATGGTATTACAACTCCCTCTTCATCTTTACTAAATTACTGTACCAGTATTTGTTCGTCTAACAACTCTATTAAAATCCTCCATCTAAGCATCAATATCCATTTTGGCTTCCATCAATATAAGCGATGAAGAAGATTAAGCTGGGAAAGGCCCCAAGAATTGATGGAGTGTGTGGTGAAATGCTTAGGTATGGGGGTGAGATTGTTGTGGAGTGGATATGGAAGTTGTGTAGATTGGCTTGGGAAGAGGGAAGGGTTCCAGAGGACTGGAAATCAGGTATAATTGTTACTCTGTACAAAGGAAAAGGGGAGAGAGAAGTATGTGGTAACCATAGGGGTATTTGCCTTCTTAGTGTGACTGGTAAAATATATGGTAGAATACTCATTGATAGGGTTAGGCATATGACAGAGGAGCTAGTTGGAGAAGAACAAGGGGGATTTAGGAAGGGAAAGGGGTGTGTAGACCAGATATTTGTTCTAAGATGTTTAGTGGAGAAGTATCTAGAGAAGGGAAGGAAAGTGTATGCTGCCTTCATGGACTTGGAGAAAGCTTATGACAGAATAGATAGGCAAGGTATGTGGAAGGTATTAAGAATATATGGAGTGGAGGGGAAATTGTTGAGTGCTGTGAAGAGTATGTATGAGGGAGCTAGGGCTACGGTGCGAGTGGATGGTGAGCTGAGTGAGTTCTTTGATCTCAATGTGGGACTGAAACAGGGGTGTGTAATGTCTCCATGGCTGTTTAATATATATATGGATGGGGTTGTAAAGGAGGTTCAAGGTAGGGCAGTGGATGTGGGGGTGGCCCTAATGAATGAGGGTGAGATTTGGAAGCTTCCGGTGTTGCTGTTTGCTGATGATACAGTATTGTTGAGTGAAGATGAATGGGAGTTGCAAGGTTTGGTGAATGAATTTGGGACAGTGTGTAGGAGGAGGAAGCTGAAAGTTAATGTAAACAAAAGTAAAGTTATGGTGTTTGAGAGGAATGAAGTCACAGAGTGTGCAGTGAGGTTGGATGGTGAGGATATGGAGAATGTGAGTGCATTCAAGTACTTGGGTAGTGTGATGAGTAAGGATGGAACTTTGGGGGATGAAGTAAATGAAAGGGTACAGCAGGGAAGGAAGGTTGTTGGTACACTGAAAGCAGTGATGAGAAATAGGGAGGTGAGTATGGAAGTTAAGAAGTCACTGCATGATGGTATTGTGATCCCTACCCTGACGTATGGAAGCGAGGCGTGGACCTTGCAAGAAGGGAACAAGTCAAGAGTGAGAGCAGTGGAAATGAGTTACTTGAGAGGAGCATGTGGAGTGACGTGGAGGGACAGGTTGACGAATGAAGAAGTGAAGGAACGTTGTGGGGTAGATGTGGATGTGGTTGAAAAGATTAGGAGAAATACACTGAGGTGGTTTGGACATGTGGAGAGGATGGAGAATGAAAGACTGACTAAGAGGGTGTATGTAGGTGAGGTGGAGGGAGGGAGAGGGAGGGGTAGACCGAGGATGAGGTGGAGGGATGGAGTTGAGAGGTATATGAGGGAGGGGGGGGTGAGTTGGGGGGAGGGGAGTCAAATGGTGGGTGACAGAGTGACCTGGAGGCGTTTTGTCTGCGGCCACCCTTTGCGGGATTAGGGCGTCGGGCTATAGATAGATAGATAGATAGATAATCTTCATGGAGGTGGGGGGAGGGGGACTTGGTGATGCACATCCAGCTCGATACTAGAGAAACCCAAGGTCGACTTGTGCATAGTCGATCTGTCCCGTTGTCATTGTTCATTGGTACCACTGGGACCTACATGTAATATCGACTCTGCAGCTCGAATTTAAAAGGACGACTGGGCCGAGGCAAAACCTGATTGTGTACTTAAACCCCTTCAGTCCGATGACGTATATCTTACTTGATTCTTCCTATTTCCAGATGTCTGCATTCACCTTAGCGGAGACTTTTCGATCTCGAGAAATTAAATATACTATAACCCTCATAAACTTCTTCACTGTAAAGGGGTTCTCAAAAGCTGCATGCGTAAAATCATCCGGGAGCGGGATGAACAGAAATAACAAACTGTGTCATTGGCTTAAGGGGTTATGACCCACGTTTAGTCGATATATCTAACCTTTCTTCTCTACGCTAATATTACTCTGAATGTAATGTAATGCGTGTTAATATCGTGAAGGTGAATATGATAAATTGCCGGGTTGTTGGCCAGTAGTCAACCCCACGTCAGGCACAGTGGCAGTGGAACATCCATCACACGACACGATGACACGCGTGGCAAAATGATACCCACTGGCCAGCCCTCTCAGGCCACGCTGGGAACCCACAAGCACTAGCGTTGCCTTGTGTTACCGTGCCGCCTTTATCATACTTCTAGTTAACCGTCTATGGATCAGTTGGCTCTTTGCTCCTTCAGTGCCTGTCCCTGTCGACTATGTCACCTATCTCGCAGAAATCTACTACAACATTATCTTTGCTCACTGATGCTCACTCTTAGATAATGTTACTTTGCCGCGAGACAATATCCATAACCCATGACAGAGTGGTCTACCTGGTATCCCCACGGCCGCCACAAGGCGTTGTTGCTCTTGTTGAACATTATATTCTTCTTTGTCAGAGCAGACATCAGGCGCGGCATAACAAACGATTCCATTTGAACGGATCATAACTTCAACTCACTTGAGATGAGTTGGTGCCTCAGTTGTGTGAATGCCAGACAATGTGACTGTGTTCTGTTGTGCGGGTGAAGCTTTAAATAATGTGCATGCATTGTCTACTCTGCTGTGTTACTAAATCAGTGTTTATATGAGAACCAAAGTGAGGAGCTGGGAGACGGGGGCCAAGGTTGTATATTGATAGGTTAATGTGTGAACCTCGTGCATATGCTGAGGTAGTATTTACTTGTCTGGGTGTGGCTGTATGATCAAATTCGGGAAACTGCTTCTCTCATACCTGCATTGTATTTGACAATGCTTTATTTTTTTCTGTGTAGGTGTTCTCTTCGTATTGTTTAATACATCCAGTGTTGATACAGAATGACCTACTGGAGGTTGTTGTGTTATGTTTTTGGCAAGTGCCCAGACAGGGCGCAATTTGTTTCTGATTTTATGGGTAGTTAGTGCAACAGACATATTGTTGCTTTGGTATGTCAGATGCCAGTTCCTGTAAATGTTGGAGTTCGTGTGTCGTTTATGTGTTTGATGCGTTCATCTAATGATGTCATGTTGTATGCCACTACTAGCAAGTCTGTTTAGTGTATATAGGATTATGGTGTTGTTTAATGATACAAGCACAGGCCCTAAGGCTTCCCTACAGTACGGGCAGAGCTTGTCCTCGCTTCAGTAGGAGGCACGCACGACGGTTTGTTCTAAGGAAAATTCGCAATAACCCAACTTCATCAACACTTTAAGGGGCAGGTAATATGATAATAAAAGAGGTACAAGGTAGGGTAGTGGATGTTGGAGTGGCCCTGGTGAGAGAGGATAGTGTTTGGAAACTCCCTGTACTGTTGTTTGCAGATGATACTGTGTTGTTGAGTGAAGACGAAGGGGAGCTGCAAGGCTTGGTGGATGAGTTTGAGAGAGTGTGTAAGAAACGGAACCTAAAGGTGAATGTAGGGAAGAGTAAAGTGATGGTCTTTGAGAGAGGTGAAGTTAGTGAATGTACAGCAAGGTTAGATGGTGAGGAATTGGAAAATGTGAGTACGTTTAAGTATTTGGGTAGTGTGATGAGTAAGGATGGAGGTTTGGAGTGTGAAGTGCTTGAAAGGGTACAGCAGGGAAGAAAGGTTGCTGGTTCCTTGAAAGCAGTGAAAAGAAACAGGGAAGTGAGCATGGAAGTGAAAAAGTTACTACATGACAGTATTGTGATACCAACTCTAACGTACGGAAGTGAAGCTTGGACATTGTTGGAAGGACACAAGTCAAGAGTGAGAGCAGTGGAAATGAGTTATTTAAGAGGAGCCTGTGGAGTCACGTGGAGAGACAGGCTGACGAATGAGGATATAAAGGAGCGTTGTGGTGTGGATGTGGATGTGATAGGGAGCGTTATGAGGAACACACTGAGGTGGTTTGGCCATGTGGAGAGGATGGAGGGCGAAAGACTGACGAAGAGAGTGTATGTGAGTGAGGTGGAGGGGGGAAGAGGGAGGGGGAGGCCGAGGATGAGATGGAGGGATGGGGTGGAGAGGGATATGAGAGAGGGGGGTGTGAGTTGGGAGCAGGGCAGTGAAATGGCGGGGGACAGGGCGACTTGGAGGCGATTTGTTTGTGGCCACCCCAAACGGGATTGAGGCGTCTGGCAATAGATAGATAGATAGATAGATAAATGTTCATCCTCTGGCAGAATGTCATCTCTTTAGGTATATATTTTTCGAGATGAACCTTTTCTCCGATCATGCTCCTTCTACGAAATATTCTCAGCGCATCACAAAATAATACGAGTATCAAACCGCTCGTCATCGTCGCTTCATGTTGCCTCAACCAGTTTACGTAACCAGCTCTCCACTACACTATGGCACTCCTAACCTTACACCTACACTACACCAACTGCTGCTCATGTGACAGGAGTTGGTAATAGACATGGTGATATTCTTTCCCTGATTACTGAAAAGCATTAATGTTGACTTGGTAAGGCGTACTTTCATTCTGATTTTCGTAATCGAAGCTTGTGCCGTTTCACACATGCCTGAGTCTGTTGTTGTAGGAGGACTTGATGGTTATGTCACTCATGTACAGGCTGAAGAGAGTCGGAGTGAGGAAGGACCCGTGAGATGTAGCACTTTTTTATTACATTTAAAATATGCTGGTTTTGCATGCCAAGCAGTTACTGAACTACTTTTTTCCCTTTTGTTGTTGTGTGCTCTTGTGTTTAGTGTTCGTTTGTGAGAGGGTGGCGTAGGACTGAGTCGAAAGATTTACCTGTGACTTTTTTAGTTAACAGTGTTATTTATGCGGGGCTGCTTGAGTCCACTCTAGGCTAATCAATAGTTTGCTCCGTGAGATTTGTGAGTAAAGATAATGTAGAGTGAGAGGGATGGAAGGTATACGGCAGGTTAGAGGGTCGAATGAGAGGGTTGGTGATAGATGGAAAAGGGGTGGGTGTATGGACTCAATAAAAAAAAAAAAAAAAAAGTAGATGGATGAATGAATTTTAAAACAAAAGTGGGAAGGCGGATGGAAATGTTTGTGCATAGAGGGAAAATTTAAAAACTGATGAATAAGGAAAAAATTAATTAAACTGCATAGATTGCATGTGGATAATATGACAGCTTGAGCTGACGCGGATAGTTGGTTAGAAAGAAAAGAAAAAAAATAGTTTAATAAAAAGATGAAAGTGAGCTGAAAACCAAGATGTCGACAGACTGATCTGACAATGACTTGAATCAATTACAAAAACGAAGGTGGGCAGCTGAGAAAGAAGTAGATGAATAGTTTACTGAATAACTGGGCATATGGAGGACAGTGAATTGTGCAGATGAGGAAAGTGTGAACAGAATGATGAATAGGGGAAAGAAAGAACGGAGGTGAAAGTTATGTATGTAGATGGAACACAGGATGGTAATGTTAATGGGTACTGGGATGATGGGTATGAGGTGGGTGAGAGGAGATAATTATAAGGGAATGGAAATGAGATGACTGGGAGACGGATGAGGGGAGAATATTATAAAGGACTGTAAATGAGAACATGGAACACGATAACTACGTAAACAAACTATGTACAGATAAGTTGAAGTGGTGCTATAGAAGGAACCTAACTCCCTTCACCTGAGCGAAATCGTTTCTGGAAGACAAACAAGAGGGGAAAATAGAAAAATGGTAAGACTGTGGTAACGGCGGCAGAGCACTTTGGAAAGCCTGCTAGCCTTCACCTACGCCATGGACACTTAGAGAGGTGATCCGGGTGAATGAAATGGTGATGGAACACCCCACACTAAAAGACAGACAGGCTGGCAATGACAGTGAGTCACTTGTGGGATAATACCGACAAACCCAATATCCCACGGGCTACTACCACTCCTAAAGGCTCCCTTCTGCTGTTACCACCACCCATGGCTCCTTCCTATTGCCACCACCATCCGAGACTCCCTCCTATTGCCATCACCACCACCCAAGACTCCCTCCTATTGCCATCACCACCACCCGAGACTCCATCCTATTGCCATCACCACCACCCGAGACTCCATCCTATTATCATCACCACCACCCGAGACTCCATCCTATTATCATCACCACCACCCGAGACTCCCTCCTATTGCCATCACCACCACCCAAGACTCCATCCTATTGCCATCACCACCACCCGAGACTCCATCCTACTATCATCACCACCACCCGAGACTCCCTTCTACTGCCGTCACCACCACCCGAGACTCCCTCCTACTGCCGTCACCACTAACGGAATTGTAACATTTTTGAGCACCGTACCCAGTACAATATTTTTTTCTTAAAGTTTCTCTTATCTCTTCTTCTGGTATGAGATGGAAGGTATAAAAAAAAAAAATACACACTCTTCTCACGATACAATGATCCATGACGTAATAATTTCTTAGTGATTAGAAGGTTTTAGGGGAAAAGTCTTTGCGTAATTACCCCTCGTACAGCCACATAACCGAGTCAGAGTGTTTATGTTGGGATCAGTATTTTTAACGCTAAAGATGACAGATAATCTCAGTTCTGTCATCACTGTGGTAAAATGAAGGTAGAGAACTTCTGCTTTATTACATTATTACTTTTGGAGATCAGCGTTGGCTTGGGAGGAGGAAATGGTGCTACTCGGAGTGTTTGTACGTTTATCTACCCGAGTGATACACGAAAAATCACTTGAGATGTCCTTACCGCTCTTGGCATGGAGACGAGCCATTAGCAGACCTGTTGACTGTGGTGATAATGTGAAGGACGGTCAGTGCATTCAGATAACTCCCGCACACACCACCGCTGAGATCATAACATAAAGATACTACGCATCATCATCACCACCACCACCTCCATCATCACAGTCACCATCACCATTATCATCATCATCATCCATCATTATCATCATCATCACCACCGCCATCACCATCACCATCATCATCATCATCATCACCGCCATCACCATCACCATCAGGGTTGATCCTTGACCCTGGACACCGATATACAGATATAATTCGGCATAAACTGTTGACATGGTATCATACACAGTTCCTAGTATGTTCCTGTTATTCGTTATTATGTGACCAGGCCGCATTGCTTGGAGAATTGTTGTTTTATCGTGTTCATTAAGAGTGTAGGCTCTCCCGATAAACTGCCCAGCTTAAGTATGATTATCGGTTGGTACTCTTTTTTGTGCATAATTTATGGCGTTAATTTTCTCAAGACACAGTGAATCAGCGGCCAGATGTAAACAATCGAAAGTATGACGCCGTACAGTAAGCTTTAGTCCTTTCATCGTACGCAGCATTTATGGTCTCGTAATCTTCAGCTTTCCTAGCCTACCAAACTCTGAAACGCTACATACAACCATTGTTGTTACATGTAAAATTAGGTGCTGGTAACTACCAAAAATAATTAATTTCGTTTGGCCTCATCCAGTTCCTTGTTTATATTATATACCTGTATATAATCTAAGAGATCCGTGGTCACACAAAACAGAACACAATGTCCAGAGAAACTGTGGTATATTCCGAAATCAACGGAAATCACTATCCTCGTTTTTTTTTTTTTTAACCTCAACGAATACGCAATAGACAAAGAAAGGCCATGGATAATGATCTTTCTCAGTTTTCTTCTGTTTTCATAAACAATTCTAAAGCTACGAAATGTGGGCGTCTATCATGCCGTTGTGTAAGATAAGAACTATAATGAAACGTATACAAAAAGTAGCCTACCAGCCAATACAGACACACATCTTCACTCTCAGCGGCATACAAATACATAGGGTGTCTCGAGAAATGCGTGTGAAACTCCAGGGGATTATTTTGGGGGAGTAATTTTGAATAAGAAATTCAGTATCAACATGGGTCCAGCTCTCAACAGTTACGGAGCCACATTCAGTGTTGATCTTAAGGGTGAAGTATGAGGTAGACCATTTTCATCATATGGTCATCAGAAATTGAGGCTACGCAACGGCTGAGAGTTAGACCCATGCTGATTTCGCATTTATTGATCAAAATTAGGCCAAGCATTACCTCTTGAAGTTACTCACACATTCCCTGGGACACCATGTATAAGTCTCCTTGGTTTCCCAGCGGCACAAGCATCGTGAGGGCGGGGTCCAACATTAAGCAAACTACTTTCTGCCAATCATGTTCTTCGACAGGTACTCTTATTATCTGACCAAGCGATGGAGCGGGACTACGCCTCAGTCGTGATCTGGTATATAAAATTCTTGCCCCAAATGGCTTGTAAAACTTCCTTGCTTGAGGTGCACCAAACCTTCTTCTTCCCAGCTGCTGAACTAATCGTGGTACCGGGTATGTCATAACATTTTAAAATTGTCATTAAAATTGCCTTCCACTGGTACTATACTCTTTTCAACAAAAGAAAAAGAAAAAACAGCCGAAAAACGCCAAAAACATTTCCACTAGGTAAGAACAGAGAACCAAAACTTTGCTTTTTTTTCACAGCTATAAGGTTAATCATGATAACTCGGAAGTTTTGATACTCATGAAAATTGTTTTTTTAGTGGTACAAGTCCTTTTCCAAGAAACAGACACATGTAGCCAAGAAAAAGGACCAAAAGTACAATCTTGATATCATGGTCGACCCTATATGCCGCATTATTAGGCTGCAATTACAGTGTGCAAAATATCACTAAATAGTCCCGATTCATATGATAGGTTTAATATCATACCAGTATATCTTCTCATACCATACGGCAGTCTTTCTGCAAACAGTGCTTGTGCTGAAACAGTTTCATCATTATCGTACAGCAACTGACTTCGTTATACCCTATTTGAATAATTAAAAATGTCAACAGGATAATATCACGATGATCCCGGGTTACATTTAACAGGTTTCACGAAATTATGGCGAAAGTTTGCAAGGAATTCCTTTCAAAAGGAAAATATTGAAATAAGAAATGGCGATCAACGAGTCATCGTCTGCAAGATCACATTCTAACCCAGCATTAGTTAGAGAAAAGGAAGCTTAAGGGAAAGATCCTCGGTTAACTCTTAATGCACAGCTTATAATTTCCGTGTGAATTACTGTAATCTAAGTAGGAGGAGTAATCGAGTGGAAGAGTGAGGTAATGTGTTTAATCAAGCATCAAATCACCTTAATGACTGAGCATTCATATATTATTTTAGTTGCTTTTCCACACAGACTACTCGAAGTATCAAACATTTCTCTAACACGACAGTCCAGAATTAGATGTCCTTACCAGACTGCCATAAATAGTTGGCATTAGTTCACAATACTTGACACGTGTTTGTCTTCATCTGTTGACATGCTGGTAGACTGCTTCATCTGTTAATCATTTCACTCCGAAGACGTGTTTTACTGATTATTTCATTGCTACCAACAGATAATTTTATTCACAGCTTTAGCGAGCCCTCTTGTGGCAAAGGGATAAATGAAGGACGTATCTAACTTTTCCAGCTCGAATTATCTCTTCATACCTGCATAAAATGGTCGACTGACAGCAAGAGTAAAATAAAAATAAGTCAAAGGATCGAAGGGTTTACATGGATTCGCAAACCATACAAATTAATTTCAAATCTCATCCACCAGAGGAGTGACAACCCGTCCTTGATTTAAATACTCTCTATGAATGAGAATGTATCCGATAAGCTATTTTCAGCCATCATCAGCAGTAAAATTATCTTATTTAATACATCACTGCAGTAAAATTTCATCGCTGCAATCCTCTCTGTTATTACGCACAATGAATATCACAATAAACACCATTCCTCCTTCTTCTACTTCTGCTCCTGTTCTTCCTCCTCCTCCTCCTCCTCCTCCTCCTCCTTCTCCTCTTCTTCTTCTTCTTCCTTTTCTTCTTCTTCTTTCTAATCCTCATCCTTCCTCCTCTCCTCCTCCACATATTACCACAAGCTCAGGTTTTGTGCCGGAAATATAATCAGCAAGTGTCAGGAGGCTCCACACCCGGCCTGACTCCCTCCATGTAGACGACCAGCGGACCCTGCACACCTGACGGACTTATGGGGGGCAGGCCTATGTTTGTGTACCTTTGTGCTGTTTGCTGGGGGGCTGTGTTGGTGTACCTGTGTTTGAGAGAGAGAGAGTGTGTTGGTGTACCTGTGTTTGAGAGAGAGAGAGAGAGAGAGAGAGAGAGAGAGAGAGAGAGAGAGAGAGAGAGAAATTGTGGTAGATCTGTTTAGTGGGTTTCGTGCCTATCCACGTGTGTGTGTGTGTGTGTGTGTGTGTGTGTGTGTGTGAGAGAGAGAGAGAGAAAGAGAGAGAGTTGAGTGCTTCTGTGAAAGTGTTTACATTTTATGCTTCAGTATGTTTACCTTGGAACCACGACGGCTTAGTGATACGTGTCCGTTTTGCGGCCAGTGTATTCCCCAAGCCTAGGGTTCGAAACGGTAGACGCTGGTAGTATGTCCTCTCACGTGTCTGCATATCACCGCACCATTTTGGTTCATAATGATGGTGTAATGATAGACTCCGACACATAAGCATGCCATTACAACACTTTGACTTTCACACTCACACACACACACACACACACACACACACACACACACACACACACACACACACACACACACAAAGGACGTATATATGCCAGGAGAGAAAGCCTGAGAGGAGCTGATATTCCTGACCTGGGTTAAACAATGACCCAGGAGTGTAACCCAAGACCTAAATATACCTTATTCGATTTCATCAAAGACACGAGCCTTTAGCTTTTGAAATCTGGCAGCTAATTGGCTGTCCGAGTGCATTCATTATTAACGACTAATATAAAACTATTTTTAATCTAAGGGTTACAATACCTGTTGGACGATAAGACCGCCCTAATATAATATTATGTATAGTTATTCCCATAGATTAATTTCAAAACGGAGCCTTACAAAGTTTATCAGATGTTATAGATACTTGTGATATTTTGAATTCTCGAGACAAATCAAAACACGTACATGCAATGTTATACGGGTACCTTGATTTTATGTTATGTTCAGGCAAATAAAGGTAAACTGTTATTGATGTTGTTGTTGCTATTCATGATATTGTTGTTGTCAAAGGTTTATCTGAAGCGTGAACCCCGTGGACTGCAGGCTAATGTTACCCTACCCCTGCGGTTCTTCATACGTCTTTAGGGGACGGGTAGAGCTGAGGGGCATTTATACAACCTGGCAGAGGAGTGACCCTTTCATATCAGTGCCATCGAAAGAAGGCGTCCCTCTCCAACACCTGCGTGGATGTGATATAACTGGACATAATTAAAACCGTGTAGAATATTAACGCAGAAAGTTAATGGAAAACGAAGGGGTCTTAGAAGGCCTCCCAAGCCAACGAGATCATGAACCAAAATTTTTAGTATTATATGCAGTACATTGGCATCAGGGACGAGAGAGAGAGAGAGAGAGAGAGAGAGAGAGAGACAGACAGACAGACAGAACAGACAGACAGACACACAGACAGAGACAGACAGACAGTTTCAGGAAGAAAAAAAAAGAAGAAACAGAGAAATGGTGAGATAAGAAAGACGGGAAGAAAAAGAGAGAGAAGAGAGAAACCCCTCGAGTGATAAAAGGCATGCGGTAAGACAGGTGTGCGTGCTTGTGGTAGAAGCCTGTTAATGGATGTGTTGCTACCTGATGTTGTTTATAAATATTTGTACAAACATACAAACACACACACACATTTTATATATATATATATATATATATATATATATATATATATATATATATATATATATATATATATATATATGTATATATATATATATATATATATATATATATATATATATATATATATATATATATATATATATATATATATATATATATATATATATATATATATATACTGATAATGGTGACGATCACGATGATATACATACATACATACATACAGAGAGAGAGAGAGAGAGAGAGAGAGAGTTCAGAAACACACGAAGACAAAGAAAAATTAGAAAGAAAATTTACTGTGATAATAGGAATGTGGTGGACAAATGTGTGTGTGTGTGTGTGTGTGTGTGTGTGTGTGTGTGTGTGTGTGTGTGTGTGTGTGTGTGTGTGTGTGTGTGTGTGTGTGTGTGTGTGTGTGTGTGTGTACTGCTATCAAGAGGATAAGGCTGGTTATCTACCCTTAAATGTAATGGACTACCGTAGCACAGCCTTGAGCCCCACGCTCCAAGGTGGGTAGTAACAGCAGTAGTAGTAGTAGTAGTAGTAGTAGTAGTAGTAACAGCTTTGTCATCATCATTAGTCTCCAACTATTAAATAGGTGGAGACTACTGTTCTCGCTGGTATTACAGTATTATTATTCAGGACCCAGAGTCTCGCAACGATTCCAGGAGAATCGGAGACTGCGAGAGGAATCTAAAGGGCCCGGGTTATGTGTCCTGACATGGGCCATTGCTGATAAGAAAAAAATCCAAATCCTTTACGCACAGTGGAAGGGCATGTCACAAAAAGTCATATCAGCGTTATGTTGTGAACGAGATAAGTTGGTTGTATCCACTGGAGATTTCAGTACGACTGGGCAAGGAATCTGAGTGGCCCAGGTTATGTGTCCTGGTATGAACCACTGCTGACAGAAAAAAATCCACATCTCCCCAGTGGGGTCATGTTCACTGTAAGAAACAGTGTGGAGACTAGTGACGGTCCGCAGAAGTTACAGAGTTCTAGTTATTATGATTATTATCACTACTATTACCATCATCATCATCATCATCATCACCATCATTATTATTACCTCTCTATGATGACAGACAGTGAACAGTTGCTTTCCAAATCCAGTGATGCGATCTTCGAAGTCAAACCAACTTTCCAAAATATTATATAAAACTTTCATAATTGTTCACCAAGAAAGCAGAGGTACATTCTTTCCCACAGCTATGCTACGTGAAGGCTGGAACCATAACGAGGTGGATGGAGTTTTTTTTTTTTTTTTTAATGGTGACGTTTTCTTTTCGTTATTGTTGCTATTGCCACATTTATTTCATTCATTAACCCGTCCAGTATGGTGACGCTTTATTTTCGGTTGTGTTGGTACCTCCACACGGATTTCATTCAACTTTAGCCAGTGTTCTTGTGCTCAGTGAATTAAGGCAAGTGTTCTCGCAGTGAATGGAGTAATGAAGGTTATATGTGACCCCTTCTATTTTAAAATTCGTCCTTAAAATGGATAAAGTCGTCTGAGGATACAAAAAAAAAAAAAAAAAAAAAAAAAAAAAAAAGCATCTGCACGAGGGGGTTAAGCCAAACACCTACGAAAGATAAAGACATGAGACCAACGGGAAGAGTTGAGGCGACACTGAGCTGAGATTCACAAACACACTTGGGATCAGGTCCCTGTCGTATCTGTGATCGGCTTTATCAAGAACGAGGACAGGAGTGAGCAGCGACTTACTTCGTCTTCTACCCTTCCGGCAAAAACATATCATAATCATGAGGCCGTCGCACATTGGTTTGTGAATCGTTATGATCTGGCTTTGTTGTTTTCTTTGTCTCTCTTATAAAAACAAATCATAGAGCTGGGACGCCTTCATATATAACCGGGTAGCAGATTATACAAAGGCCCTTATTCTCTACCTGTCCCCCGAAAGGAGGGTGATGGACTGCAAGAAAAGGGAAACTTTAACCTTCAGTCCACCGACAGCGACAACAACGTTACGACAGGGACCTGATCGTAAGTGTGATAGTGAATCAAGGCCCTGATGCGTGGCAGCGGAGTGAGAGCGGCAGACACTGATATCGCTTGTTTTACTTGCAGCCACAATGCAGTCATGGCGAGAAGTGTAAGTGTTCAGTGTCGTTGCTGGTAACTCTTTCGCACTCAGCTCAGATCGGAAAAACTCAAGCATTCCGACGGTTTATCGAGACAACTGTGAACCATTAACTAAAAGAATCACCTCCCTCAGTTGAACAAAATCTTCTTGTGGTAGCCTCAGTAAAAAAGTTTGTCCTTTCAAACCGATGACGTATTTTCCATTTTATTCTTGCCAATTAGACAGTATCATTCTAAGCACAGAACATATTTTCAAACTAAGAGGGTTATATACACCCTCCATTAATCCCTTCACTACAACAGACCCATCCGTATAAAAAACAAAAAAGTCAGGAAGCCGCAAGAATAAATTAAAAACAACGTCAGCCGAATTCAGGAGGATGCGGCTGAGGCGCTCTTGGGGCAGAAAATCGTCGTCACCTGTCCGCTGACCTGGGTCCGTATTCTCGTTGGTTACGGAAGCTCCCTAACACCTGTTCCTAAGAGATTTATTTTGGTTATTACACCTTACTATACTATTCTATATTTTATACACCCATCCACTATACCTATACTCTAGATCAACAACATACAAAAAGACATTAACCACCCATATCCAAAAATAAATAGCTAAGGAAGATGCTATGAGGTTTCCACACCCGACGAGCATGCGTGCCCTGGTGCTACATCAGGGGATACGACAGCTTAAGCCTAACACTACCATAGAGCGACGTAACTGTGCGCCGTATCCAACCTGACATGGGAGATTTCGTAGCATCTACTGTATTTTGTAGCTGCTATTTTTTAACGCTCAGAAGATACTGGGTTCGTCTGGTTCAACTCCTTCGCTACGACGACGTACTGTATACGTAGATTTTAACCTGTTCTTGCTATCTCTAAACGACTTTATTCACTTTTGGGAAACCTCATACAGAAGAGGTTAATGACGACTGCATCTAACTCGTCCCGTTCGAAAAGTCTATCCTACTGTGAGTTAACTTGCCAGATGATAGCAAGAATAAAATTATTAAATGCGTCACTGGATGAGAGAGGTTATTTTGTGCATAATCAAGCGTTGTATGATGAGGAAACACTTCAATCATTTTATGTATATCACTGATACTGTAGTTCATGTTACTTAACATGCTTCCGCTGTAAGTGATTTACACGCTTTATCATGAGGAACAATTTTGCATCTATGACTTGAACTTAAGATACATATATATTTTTTACATTTTTCTGTAAAAGAAAATCGAAATCCGTAGCTTCACACAACAAATACTCGTACATCACATTGCTAGCAAAGGCTTATTATGACAGGATGAAACTAAATATTTGTAGCGCACGCTTGATATGATCACGTCCACTATACACGTTCAAGCCGTGTTTTGCAGTTTCTAAAGGGCACCTGGTCTATAGGACCGAGGAACATCACTTCTGTCACCGGAGAACTGACCTGCCTCCATTCAACGCTTCATGCATGACACAGAAGTCGAAAGCTTTTGGTGTGCAGGGTGGGAAGTGCATGCTATAATTTGTGTGGAAGCGGCTTTGTGTGTGTGAAAGTCTGTATCAGGAAGGAAGTCTCTACAAGGTGTGAATGTGTGGGAACACATGCAAGAACATACCCTATTAAAACTGTATGTTCCAAGGGCGACTGAACCCAAATACTGGTAGACGAACACCTTACCAACCTGTCCACAGTAGGCTCTGTACAAAATAACTGTACATGTTTTATAGGGTATGAACATTCTATAATACTGTATCACAGTTAACTTATACAAAATATATCCTTCCTTACGGCCGCAATCTTTGGTAACACATGACCCTATAGGCCGAGCAGCAACTGAGCGATTTATGAGGTCCGGGGTCAGATCCACAAAATAGCAGTGAGGGACGGTACAGGAATTTAGGTTATATGGTCATTCAGATTTACATATCCACAAAAGCGTTAGTGAAATATTCGTGCTGGTGAAATAGTTCTAGTATTACCGTTTTTTTTTTTTTTTTTTTTTTTAATAACTATCAGTGACACATAGGCATCACTTAATAAGCAATGCAACTCCTTCTCTCACGAAGTCAGCTTATGTAAAGATTTCTGAGACATTCTCCCTACCTTGCATTCTTTCACAGTCATACTTGCATGTATTTGTGACTGTCCCTTACCCACTGAACATTGCCCGCAAATGCTGAATTAAGCCCCGACCCTTGTTCCTTCAACTGAAATTCACTTTTTCACTAACTTCTTTTTTCCCTTCTTTTCCACCTTTCTTCCATCTTAGCATTTAGCCCCACAGCCTTTGGGGACTTTTCTCAATCAATACACACACTCTGCCTACCTTTTGTCTACGTACGGATGCATAAGCAAATAATGATAATTAAATCAAATCAGACGACGTAGACCAATGTCTGTACAAGAAATGAGTTCATTGTTTCTCTTTCGATATTATCACACAATAACGTAGTACAGAGACTGGGATTCTGTGGCTATAAACTCAAATATTTATATAAAGCAGATTAATGAGATGTTCTGTTTCTTGAGAACGATGCCCCTGTCAATAAAAAATACAGGATGCCATAGACTAAGCCGTTAAAATTCAGTACGCTTCAACATTTACCCTTTTTTTTTTTTTTGGACGCAACAGAATGCAATGTGCAACAGAAGTCCGCTACAGCGTATTGTCAGAATGCAGTCCATCCATCCATCCATCATCCAATCCTACGTTGCCCCATGAGAAGCGTAGGAGCCCGGAGATAGGCAAGTTGGTTCTGACATTTAAGATGAGAGTGACAAACGTCAATCATCCCTGAGTGGCATTATGTGAGCAATAAACCCCAACCACCCTTTGGATATAAAAACCAACACCGGCTCAATCCGACTGGAGCGCCGTAATTACCCACTAAACCACCAGGCGCCATAATTTGGTTATATGGCTACCACCCAGCGTAGTAAATGGATTCCTGGTGTACAGGAAACCATTTGGCTTGTCACTCAATTTAGAGTCACCCACAGGCAGAAGGAAGAGGAAAGAATGAAGCAAAGAAAGACAGAAAAGGGAGTGTAAAGTCACCCGTAAGCAGAAGGACGAGGAAAGAATGAAGGAAAGAAAGACACAAGAGGATGGAAGAAAAGAAGGATGGAGGAGAGGAAAGGACAGACACCTGAGAGCAGCACTACACCAAGTAAGTGGATGGTGAGCGCCCCCACCTACCACCAACACTAAATTAAACCACATACCGTAAAGAGCGCCTTACAAAGTTCCTTAATAATACTGGTATTCGACGATAAACGTATATTATAATTATCTATGTGCAAAAGTTTCTTAAAAATGGCTGTCCCTAGTCCACCAAACAATTGTCAGACTTTTAAATTTGTCTGCAGTGATCCTGAAAGCCAGGTTGTGTCATCCGCGTCAAGGCCAACACCGCAGCAGCTCACATTGCGCCCGGATCTCTTACATGCAGACTTTCCTGCTGTTAACACTCTCCGGTTATTATGACTCACTCTTTGTTGAATAAAATCATACAGAGACACTTGGAGAATACAGTACTGTAGATGTCTCGGCCATAAGAGGCTTAATGGTACAAATATTAACTCTCAGGCCTTTGTACTCGCTCTTTACGTTATGAAATGCTCTGAGGGTGGAATTAATGTAGGAGCTGTCCCAACAATGGGCGTTAATTTGCCCTCAGTAACTGGTGAAAGTTGCATGGCACGTAATGGATGGAGGAAGTGGGACGCTCAACACTTATTATTCCGCGTTGATCTACTTCATCGCTGGTGAAAAGCAATTGGGGAAAAAAAATGTAAAAACTGATTCGATGAAACTATAAGTTCTGCTGCACAGATAAACGCTTACCGGCACACAAAAATCCATGTTTGTCACCTGGTACTGCAATAAAAAAAATAATAGATGATAATATTAAGCAAAATTTGAGCGATAACCAATGTCGGGAATTTGCAATTGAAGATAATTTCGCGCTACAAATCATCCGCATAATGCATGATGTGTTTGTCATTTTCTTTGTTAGTTTCAAGTGTACAATTATATTCAGAACTAATCAGCTGATTTCCTTCAGTATACTCGTATGTGAACCTGGCGCGCTGCAGCTTGAGTGCAGATTGGGTTATTCCCTCCTCCACCACCTGCAATATTTCCGGTTTACAAGGAGCCATTTCAGCACCGCGCGCCAGGTTTTCTCTTACTTTACCGGTAACCCTAACTCAGCGGTTCCCAACCTGGGAGTCATGGCCCCCAAGGGACATTGACTGGGGGCCCATGGGCCTTATTGGTAATGTAAGATATTATAAGGTATTTGGTCTGGGTAAAACCTGACAGAAATCAAGTATGAAATATACCTTACTGTGCTAGTTTAGCCTTAAGTACATTGGGGTAATTACCGTTTTCTGCACAATATCAAATATTAAAAATATATAAATATACGATCTGAGTTATATAGGGGCCATGGAGCTTCTCATAATTTTCTCGGGGGGCCACAGGACCAAAAAGGTTGGGAACCACTGCTCTAACTTAACCTCTCCTAACCTACCTGACCTAACCTAACCCTCACAAGTTACTAAATCTAACATAGCCTAACCTAAACAGATCTTATCAAACCAACTAATCTAACCTGTCTTATCTTAAAATAACCTTTCTGGAGAAGAAAAAAATGCCTGAATCGATACAATCTGGGAGTTACCATCCCGTCCTAAAATCCTCTCCTCCTAAAAATCAGACTACCCACTCAGCATTACGTGCACTATCTACGTGGTCGGATACCAGTTAAGTATTGTATAAGAAAACCACTGATGAATCTAGTTTCTCTGGCACAACCTACCCTCACTACAGTCGTACACAAGCGCGTCTGGATGTTTTCTTTGTCTCTGCAAGACATCTGGCTGAAAGGACGATACAATGATATAACGGAAAAATGGAAAATTAACTTTATTAGTACTATGTGTCTGCTGCAGCCATGGGAGATTATTTCATGACTCTCGCCAACCATACTATTTCTAATGACCCCTCAACTGTCACTAAAAAAAAGTTTCATGTGATAACCTGCGTGGGGGAGAGGGGGGGAGGAGAATGACATGCAGAACAAGATTCTGACGTCATTTTCGGCTGAAAATCATCCGCATGTTGTATGACCGCTCGTAAAAATCAAATTTATACAAGAAGCGATGCCAAGGCACAGCAAATCCGTCCCCGGCAGTCATTTTAGTGCTGACGTATAAACACAACAGGATATCTAGTCAAAGATGTCACACACCAGACTTGGAGTAAATCGGGTGAAAACTGACGATTCTATGCCCATTTGAAATTTTAGGCCCGACCCACCTGACATTGACCCCCCTACCGCTGACTGGAAGGTGACCCCCCTGATGTAACGATGCATGTTATAGGAAGCACCGTTTGGTTTTGAATTCATGCCGCTATGACAAAGCTGAATGGAGTTAGGCGAAAAAACGATTATTTTTTACTTTTTTTATTTTTTGGGCCTACAGCCTAGGCCTTGGCCCAATTTGGCCCAAAATTTAATCAGGTGATCAGAAGGTCATGGCCCATCAACCCTGTAATTTTAGTCAAAATCGCACCGGTAGTTTTCGCGTAAAGTTGTTAACAGACAGACAGACAAACTGAGTGAAAACAATAGTAAACTTTAGCCTTTAAATATTTGGTATAACATACTTTATTTCTTTAGACTTAAATAACTTCTCATTTTTCATAACTTCTACACCGTCCTCGAAACATACTTACCAGAGGCTCACCGTACAATATGTGCCCTTGATGTTATATTTACTGGAGATATGTTTGCTACCGAAGGCACTCAGCGTTAATGTAATAATATACGTGGTCCTAAATACTATAACAACGTTTAGCACCATTATACTTACTGTATACTATGATATTACCGGTATATGTCGAAAAACAATGTGATTTAGGGATGTTATCACTGAGTGTAATTATCTGCGTTGCGGGGAGATGTGTTATCGTGACACTCGCACTTGCCTCGCGTTCGGCGACAGGCTGGTCTGGCCTTCAGTCATTAAAAGCTCCCTACCAGAATATTTGGAGGGGTGTCAGTGCCCAAAGACACCTGTGGCAGCAAGGCAACGCATCAGAACTCTTAACATTTCTAGCTACACTTATGATTATGCGATCCAAGTAATGATCTGAATAAATATCCGAGCAATGATATTATTTCTGACAACATACATTCTAGAACTCTACATTGGACATAATGTTCCCGGCCAAGAATGCAAGAAGTTCCACAGCTTACGACACTCCCATGTATGCTGTCCCGACGCATCAGATAGCGTCAACTCTCAGAAGAAATGATGATCGATCTGGTAGCTTGTCAGATGGCACGTGTCCTGTTTTATTTTCTGCCTAATTCCTCGGCTATACGACCGTTGGTTTTGACAGAGAATGATAAGCTAGGCAACACGAGCCAAAAACACCTACACTATACTCTTATTATTTCTTTTCTTAGTGATTTTTATTATTTCACGTTATGTTTTACTGACGTTAAGTTGTAGCTGAGCCCTTTACAATCAGGTTGGTGCCACGAGACTTAATATTACATCAGTGAGTTGGAACCCTTATTATCTGTTGAGTGGCATGCACAGCGACACCTTCGAAGCAGCTGCAGCTTAAACTCGCTTTCCAGGAAATTAGAGGCCCCGTCCCCAGTAAAGGAATCATACTCATCTTTAAATATTCCCATCATGCTGCCTGCCTCACATTCCTATCCTTTCCCTCCCCATTAGCCAGGCGAAGAACATACTTCCTTCACGCTGCCTGCCTCACCTCCCTAACCTTTCCCTCCCCATCAGTCGGGCGAGGAATGTGGAATCTGACATGCTGCGAGCGTAGAATTTTATGAGCATCCCTCTGTACCTCCATTAGTTTGTTTCCAGTTTGTTAGTTAAGGTCAAGTAAGGGGGTTGTATTCTCGGATGTATCAACACATGTTATGCCAAAACCAACTTGCTTATGAATATTTCTTAAATTTTCACTTCTTGTTAGAAAAACAAATCATTACATCCGAAAACTGGTTGCTTCCCCTATAGGAATGATGTGGATATTCAAGAAAAGAAAATGGTGATGGTAGCTTGGGGTATATATATATATATATATATATATATATATATATATATATATATATATATATATATATATATATATATATATATAGGTATTAAATTAGGGCAAAGGCGTGACTGGCTATTGTGATTCTACTGAGGGTAGAAGGCTGGGGGTGAGGGGGGAATCTGGTCAGTAGCTGATATGTTCACTCTGTTTTAAACAACATCATTCATAACAGAACTGTCTGCATATCTTTTTGAAATTGTTTGCTTCTAAACATCTGAACTATTTATCGCATTAATTCAATACAACATATCGGGAGTTAATGAGTTCACCACGAAATACCGTGATGGATGAGTAAAACGTATTACCGTATGTAAATGGCACATTTATATCTCCCTCATATTTCGGTTGCCAATAAAATTTTGAACGTTAATCTCTGTTATCATAATCCTAACAATCTTACCTAAGAAACTAGTCTTATAAAGGAAGCACATGAAAGGAATACTTAGTACAATACAACTACAGCTATACTTGTAGAGAGATGCCACCACCAGAGCTAACCACTGACAAAAAGTTACCTGCGCCATTATGCTGACCGCCGGGTTCAGATTGGTCCACCCAGCCAGCACCGAGGTGAAAGATGTGGCCATGGCTTTCTGTATTCCTTTTTCTTTAATGAAACTTACGCCATATTCCACGTCTTTGGTCTTCTGATCCTCATCTATTCACTACACAGAACCAAGATGGAGGTGTGGCCTAGATTCGCCATGCTAAATAGATTACAAGAACAGCCTCTAAACAGCCGTTGTAAATACGTTAGTAATTTTACTCACTACCTTGTTGGATGCCAACGCTCCTCCTAAACCTTTATGACTGTAATGAACATTCAGTGGCCATTATGACGCACCTTCAGCGTTCTTCCCTGCAGATAGTTTGCGATCCGTGCAGCTCTGCCACCAGCTCAACCTTGCCGTAGTGTTACACGTCTATCTTCCCCATCCTCTGGGCCAAATCCTCCGTTGAGCCTACTTGTTGGGATTACCTTCAGTCTTAAATCCTTCTCAGCAGTTCTACCCACACCTTATGATATTTCACTTTTATTGTGCGAGCGAGCGAAGCGAACGAGAACACAACTGAACATGCAGTAGGGAGGTAGAGCACAGCACCAAAGCTCAGTTACCTCGGAAATTACTATTTTATGGACCTAAGCGCATCGTTAGAAAAATTATGGAAGATTAGTAGGGAGCTATTTAAATGTCTTCTCAAAATTCGCAACTTTTTTGCTGAACAGAGCCAAAAAGAAACATTAAGCGCCAAAACTGAGTTATCTCAGACATATTTAAAGCTACAGTGAACCTATGCATATCACACAGCCCAGCACCATGTTGCTTACTAACAAATACCACTTAATTGTAGGTAGCCTAATCAGAGGCCGCTGAGTCCGAAAACTGCTTCACTTTTTACCTAGCACGTCACGTTTAGCCAGTAAAATAGGATGTCTTATTTCATCGGGAAAGCACGATTTAGTTGCATGACCCGTATTTGCTCATTATTGTTTATATTTATGTTAACTGTTATTTCTATATATTTTACTACTATATATTTTTATGTATATTAGGCTATAAAGCATATATATTTGCTATATTAATTTTTTATTAACTCTTGTGAGTTGCTGTAATTGTATTGTTCATTTGTTTTTCATTCAAAGGTTGTAGTCATGGCAGCTAACCGAAAAACGTGGAAACCTGACCTAGATATCTTTTGTTACATCTGCGGCTGTTTTGCTGCACCAAAACATCGGACCCCAAATATCACACTTTGTTAGTAAAGCCTATCACGCTATTTTAGCATGAACCTGGGTGACCATAGAGTGTGCCGATCTTTCGTTGAAAACCTGAGACAATGGACCAAAGGAAAAAGAAAGATTCCACTGGTCTGGAGGGAACTGCAAAATCATCCCTAAAATTTGGATTGAGAAGGAAACTTTTAAACATCTGTGTTCAAAATTCCCCCTGTTATAAAAGATGAAAAACTGAGAGCTAGAAAATATTATGGTCCTCATATAAGATTACTGATGAAAGACCAGCAGTTACAAAACTCAGTGAAAACAGGTGAAAGAAATGGATGGAATGTATCTGCAGCAGTTGGATCAGATTTTCTTGGTTCTACTAAGGCTGAAAACTGGCACGACCTGGTTGAAACTTTACTCAGGAACGTCCAGAAACAAGGGTGCAAATGACTGTCAAAGTTTACTTCCTAAATAGTCATGCAGACTTTTTTCCTGAAAACCTTGGAGCAGTTAGTGAAGAACTGGGAAAGAGATTCCATCAGGACAGACAGAGAGACAATGGAAAAAAAGTATTAAGGGAGATGGGACACAAACGTGTTGGCTGACGACTGCTGGTGCATGCAAGGAAATTGTGTACACACTACTTACTTCCGTAAATCAAGGAAAAGGAAATTCACTCGGTAGCAGTATATACTGCATTTTTAAAAACTTCGTTACGTTTTTTTTACTTTGGGTTTTGTGATATAAACTGGTGTTCAACGCTAAATATAACTTTATGCCTGAAATCAGCATCTTTAGAACATGAAGGATCGATACTTTATGTCAAAGCTGCGATTATTATTATTATTATTATTATTATTTTTTTTTTTTTTTTTTTTTTTTTTTTTTTTAGGATGCAGGGCTTGTCATCGTTGGGAAGCTAAAATAACAATATCTTGCATGCTTGTTCGAACACGCTCCACACTTTCAAGTGCGGCCGCTTATAACTCAATAAATCCCTTCACAACGACGACGTCTTTTCTATTTTATTCTTGCTACCGCCAAGCGATCACATTCAGCTTAGGGAATATTTTTCGTACTGGAGGGGTCAGCCCATCACTACCACAACGTTCTACTAGGCTAGAAACAAACAAACAAACAAAACTAATATAAAAAAATGAACTACACCAATGCGCTTTCGTAATATATAGCAGTTCAAGAGGTTCGTAGATGACCTAATGATGTAGGATTTGCCTTAAACAGATAGTACCCTCATCAAAACATCCTTTAGGACCAATCCCAGGCGAACACAGACATGGCCATATAGTGCTTTTAAACGAGCATCAGAGTTTAGCCTTTTTTCTGTCTTAATTTAGCATTTTTAAGTAAACACCAGGGAAGTACACAACGGTGAGAGAGAGAGAGAGAGAGAGAGAGAGAGACCCGGTCCCAAAGGCCTCTCTCCTTCCTTCCCTCATTTATTACCCACCCATCAACAAGAGAGACACTAATGGCTTAACAGAGGACAGGGAAGGTAAAGCCAAAATTACGTGAACAATACTGATGCTAATATTTTCACTCACAACAACAGATCTTCTTCAATATTTCCATCCGATTAGGCCAACTTTTTTTTTTCTTGTTCCAACCACCGCCCAATGATTTTACTCGGCTTAGAGAAGAGTTTTGGAGCTAAAAAAAAAAAAAAAAAAAAATATGGCCTAAATTAACTTCTTCACTACAAAATATTCTTCCATTAATCATATGTAGTTGTCTGGTGCTAGTCTGAGCGAGGTTAAAAATACACATTTGTAATGAAAGGGTTAAATGAAAATAAAGATGAGCGACAGTGAACAACGAATGCTGAAGAACAAATGAGAAGGAACAAGACTACCCGTCATCTGTGAGCCAGGTAGACTAGTAATACTGTCAGATGAAAATTTGACCATTATGTGTCCATCTTGAATGACTCAGAAAGCTGGTTGAGCGACATGTGAACTCAGGTTGTGGCTCTATACAACTTTGATTAATAACTTTTCCTTCTACAGCCAAAACTTTCTAAGATTTGAGTTTTTGACACAGGCAGACACATACAGATACATTTCGTACAAAAATATATGACCATCGACTTCGTCTACATGTGACTCCAAACAACTTTTACTACTAATAAATTTTCCTTCTACAATCAATACTTTCTGATATTTGAGTTTTCGACACAGACACACACAGATACACTTCGCACAAAAAAGATGACCATCGACTTGACCTGGCTGAATTAGGAAGATGGAACAGAAGCTTAGGGACAGCCACATAAAGGAATAGGGAAGGAGCCATAAGACCTTTTGTAAGTGGAGACAGAAAAGAAAATGAGAAAACTGATCGCAATAAGTATTTGAAAAACTGGCGAAGACAGTAAGCAATAGATTGTGTGCATGGAAACAAATATGAAACGTAGAGAACTCGGACCCCAACCTGTGGACGCAAACCAAACCTTGTGCACTGACTCGCCATATAACTTCCATGACCTTGCTGATCTAACGTTTTCATCATGCCTTCATGCTGTGTCACTGACAAATGTCTGGTCAAAATCCGTATATGAGTTCATGAGTCATCGCGCCCACAAGGGTGTAACGGACGCACGCATCACGCACGCACGAACGGACAGACCAATCACTTAGTGCCTCCTCGAGCATAGGTGGGCGGAGGCATAAAATGGTGGTTTGCCTTTAACGAGGACTGGTAATGAGGACGTCACGCACTGAGAAATATTTCGAATTGTTATTGTATATTCCTCGCGCCGCACACCCACCGCCGGGACAAGGCAAGAAAGGCACAATAAACTGACTCCAGCACCAGGGAAACGGTGGAAGAGAAACGCTAACAAATGGGGAAAAACCTGAGAAAAAAAAAAAAAAATTGACGATTTGCACAAGGAGTAAAGTAAAAAGTCGGAGGCCAAGGACACGGATAATTTTACGCATGATAAAATCCCACAAATATTACTTTTGCAAAACCACAAAAACAAGAAATTGAGAAAGCGCTGCACTCATATACAGTACCTAGCATCTTGTGACGCAAAACACACACACACACACACACACACACACACACACACAGAAAGAATAAAGAACCGTTATTTTTCAGCCCTAAAGATGCAAAATCACATTGGTTTACAAGTAGCTTCTAAATAACTAACAGCAGCATTTATAATAAAACTAAGTAAGGAGGTTAATAAGTAAGTTAATAATACCACAATTTCTGACGGCCAGTTTGAACCATTTGTAACTGCTATGTGTGATCAGGCTGCAGGCCACATTACACAGCGTAGTCAATAACGATGCAGGAAGGTTACTAATACTGTCATAAAGAACTGGGGTTTTGTCCACACCCTCACATTCTCATATCTAACCTTCATCTATAGCAGTCAATATTTCGTTCACTGTTGGGCCGGACATACTCCTCGAAGGGATAGTGATGCATAGGAAAGTCAGCGTGTGTGTGTGTGTGTGTGTGTGTGTGTGTGTGTGTGTGTGTGTGTGTGTGTGTGTGTGTGTGTGTGTGTGTGTGTGTGTAATGCTGTTTCTGCCACTGGTAAAACCGACAGGGTGTGAACATACACAAGCATAAGGGCATACTACCAACACCAACTTTAAATATCCGCCACACTTTAAGATCGAACCTTAGACTACATACACAGCGAGACGAGTATGCTACCGACCGAGCCACCACAGTTTTAATAATACGACCCTAAGCACTAAAGTCAGGTGTGTGCAGTGATTAAAGGTATGTGCAGGTAGACCCAAGGGCAAAAGAGGGAGGAAGGAGAGATGGAAAATAGGCCAAGGTGAAAGGGAGGGAGAGGCAGGTTGGACGGGAGGGAAAGGCAGGGAAAAGTGGGGGGAGAGGCAGGCAGACAGGGTGGAAAGAGAGGCAGGATGGAAAGGAGGGAGAAGCGGCGGGTAGGCAAGATCAAGAGAGACAGAGTGAAGGAGAGGCAGAGACTGGGTGGGGAGGGAAGGGAGAGACAGGGTGGAGGAAAGGCAAGACTGTGGACGCTTGAGTGAAGTAAAGGGGTGACTGTGACTAATAACGCACACGAGGACACAACAATTGGGGCAAGCCGCGGTAGGTCCTGAAAGAGAGAGAGAGAGAGAGAGGGAGAGAGAGAGATGCATAACAACTACATGAAATTCGCTAAACAAAAGAACAATAAAAAGGAAAGTGTGATTGGATGTTTGATCTATCTTATAAGATAATAGGCCATCTGTTCGTGTTTTCCCGCTATTTTTTCTCATTCCCTTCCACTCCCTGTGGAAGAGTGGACAGGGTGGGTGAGTGAGTGGGCAGGGTGGGTGAGTGAGTGGACAGAGTGGGTGAGTGAGTGGGCAGGGTGGGTGAGTGAGTGGGCAGGGTGGGTGAGTGAGTGGGCAGGGTGGGTGAGTGAGTGGGCAAGGTGGGTGAGTGAGTGGGCAGGGTGGGTCGATGGGTTGGGTTGACAGGGTGGTTGGGATTAATCGGTGGGTGTTCAGGTTGGGTAGGTGGGTGGGTAGTCGTTTGGTTTCCCGTTGTACGAGACGGGCTTATGCCGTTAGTTTTATCCAGACTTAACTTAATCTAACCTAACCTAATCTAACCTAACCCAGCCTCAAATGTCGGGACTAATTAGCCTAGCCCCGAGCCTCCACGTTCCTGATGTGGCAAAAAGTATAAGACGATGGATAAAATACTTTCTCTTGTGTAAGGTAGTTGTATTGTTCTGATAATCGACATAATTTGCATCAGTTTCATTCAAGAGGATATCGAGATGTAATGTGCAGAATAAATTGCTAATGAAGAGATATTAGGAAATCTCTGATGTCACTTAGAAAACAACTACGGTAACAGTCGTAATCTCTCTGGCATGGAGACCGTAGCATCTCATCCTTCGTTATTTAATTTGTGTATCACACTAACACACTTTATATTTTACTGTTCCTTTTGTACGTTATTAATATCTACAAGCCATAGTATACAGCAAATAACATACAAGAAGATAACGAAAGCGTAATATGCACAATAAATCGCAAGGAGGAGGCGTTACAAAATTTCTTACACCAACGAGTACATGGCCCGTAAGCAGATGACGATAACATACATTACTTTATGCAGGATGTTGGAGAAGGACGCCCTCACTTGGTGGCTCTATCACCCGGTTATACAAATGGCCTTCAGTTCCTTCCATATTCTCCCAAAAGGGGGATGGTAGCCGGCAGGAGGAAAACTTTAACCTGCACTCCACTGGGTTCACACTTCGGATGAACTACTATTACTACTACTACTACTACTACGACTGTTACGACTATTACTACTTTATACAGAATGACACATAAATAAGCTTCCCAATGTACCGTTAGACTGACCGATACAACTATAATTCTATTACAATATCGTATATTATGCTGCTATACCTCTTATACCTCAGCTTGGCCCAGATTGTCGTCCTTTTGTTGCTTATTCCACGTAGCTCAGTGATAGAATAACACAATACTGCGGCTCTACATCCCTTTCATGGCACAACTTCGCGACTTGCACCATATTCCAGTACTACCGTAATCTATTGTTGAAACTCAGCATTTAGAATTTAGACGCCAATTTTAGCCCAAGTTATTGTGAAAAGAGTATACTTTTTTGCGAAACCAGCTCTCTGTCGGGGCTGATTTAGACAGGCAGGTGAAGAATTGAATATCAGATGTATGTCCAACCAGTGCATATTTAAACAAGCTTTAAAAAAAAAAAAAATGCCCAAACACACATCGTCCTGATTAAAGGGAAAAAAAAAGAACATAATAAGGTTGAGATTCTTAGGCTGCTAGTAAAGCTTCCCGCTGAAGGCATATTTTACTCATATGTAAAGCAGACAAGAAGATACAACAACAGCGGCAACAAAGACAACAACAGTAACTATTATTACTAAAGTACTATTACTACAACAACTGCTATTACTATTACAATATTACAGGAAGTACTGCCTAACAGCGAAAGACCGCATGCTAGAAACATACAGTAGATATATAATAATCTTCCTTTAGCCACTGACGACTGAAAAGATGGCCTAAGAAATGTCTGGAGGAGAGAAACGAAAATTGGGGAGCATAAAAAGGAAATAAGGAAGAAATGGCAGTGGAGAGAGAGAGAGAGAGAGAGAGAGAGAGAGAGAGAAGAGGAGCAAGAGTCATGGTTATTTATTTATATTAATGATGTCCACCTGGTGAAGACGGATGGGCCAGCAAAACAATGTGCTGCGAGGAATTATGCTCTTAGCGTGTCTCCCTCCACCACCACCACCATCACCATCACCACCATCCCATCACACTCACCATCACCATCACCACCACCACCCCATAACTCTCACCACCACCACCACACTCATCACCATCACCGCAACTCCATCACACTCATCACCATCACCACAACCCCATCACACTCAACACCACCACCACAACCACACTCACCATGACCACACTCAACACCACCACACTCATCATCAACAGCACCACACCCATCACCGTCTCTACCACCAGCCATCTCCGTCTCCACCACCATCAACACCACCACCACACTCACAACCATCACCACCACCATCACCACACTTACAACCATCACCACCACCACCATTACCAACACCATCATCACGACCACAACACCAGCCACGCCAGATGTTTCATATTTTCACGGTTTTTATTCCCTCGTGCACCCCCTTCACACCCTGGGGTCTCTCCTACAGTGAATACGAGCCAGAATATACCTAGTATGAACAGAAGGACTGACGCCTGGGATGATCTCGCCGTCGAGATCATCGCTCATCTAGTGGTCTGAGGTGACAACTGGGATGGCGATTATGTGCTGCACACACACACACACACACACACACACACACACACACACACACACACACACACACACACACACACACACACACACACACACACACATTTACAGCTTCCTTAATCTTGACACACCATGCAAGAAAATTTGTTGAGGTGGTGGCGTTTTTAGTCATTACATATATATATATATATATATATATATATATATATATATATATATATATATATATATATATATATATATATATATAACCTCATCTTTCATCACCCGTTTGAGAGTCCACTGCAGGACCGGCCTATCCCGACCGAAGTGCGGACGATACAGCCAATGTATCTCTACCAAGTGGCTTAGGCTGTCTGGTAGAGACCGTATGTAGGGTGAGAAGTGCTTGTAAGTATAATTGTAGTGCTGGAGTGGCTTTGGATGTGTGTGCAGTCTGTGAACCAAGTGTAAGCGGCCCTATATATATATATATATATATATATATATATATATATATATATATATATATATATATATATATATATACTGCTCATTTTGTATCAGTTATTATATTTTGTATCAGTTATTAAATATATATATATATATATATATATATATATATATATATATATATATATATATATACATACTGCTCATTTTTATACATACTGCTCATTTTGTATCAGTTATTATACGATAGAAACCAGCAACGTAGGAAGAGATGATGCAATGTACTTTTACATAATAAACCGCACTAGGAAGTAATGTCACTGAGGCCATTCATTTTCAGTAGACTTTGTGGTACCACTTCATAGCACTACTATGCATTGCCTTAATACCATGAGAAAAACACAAAGAGTGTGTTGATTTAATTAGCATGCTAATTCTCCCTCGTCCACCTGTAATATTACAATTATTCCAACAGCGAAGCGTCCACGCCAAGTGTTCACTTACGTACTGTATTTCACTAACTAATGTAGTTTACTTGCTGATAAAGAGAGTTAATGAAATGCACTGATCTTGTGAGTGACCAGTTTTATAATCATACCAGCGCGAATGCTCTGATATGGATCTGAAAGCTTCTGCTGGTTTTTCCTTCGAATAATTCTTTTCAATTATTTCGGAATCAGTGAAATTCTGATTCTGATATTCCGAATCTAGGCCATCTTGCTGCCAATGAAGGAGATCCTTAAACTGACTCTTCAGTCGCCGAAACGATAAAGACATTACAAGTACACCGGTATTTGTCTTTGTCTATCTGTCTACGTTTCTGCTCAGGTATCTCAACAGTTCCTGGACGGAATATACATAAATATTTATTGGTGTTCCTCTCATCATCGCTTGGGTTTTCCTAAACAGTGATCAAGAACTGAAATTTATATATTATCCTTTTTATCACATTTTTTGGCAGAGAAATGAGACGTGCGGGTTGGTCCTGTTTACTATCATCCTCATCCTCATCCTCTTCTTCCTCCTCGTTCCCATCCTCAGCCTCCTCCTCATCAATCACCATCATTATTATCACGATAAATCGATGACTGATCCACCGTACGGCCAGACCTCTGCACAACGAAGCCGTAAGTTTTATATTTTTATGAAAGGACGACTTGGCAAGAGAGCTTTCATTTAATGGGACTCCCCACTCAGGTACCCGACTGATGAACCCATCTCTTGAGTACAAAACAGTCGCTCTGCAGTCACCCATCAAGTTGTTTTTGGTTATCATGAAAACACCTCTGCTAATAGTATAATGTCAGTCCTAAATGGGATGCCCTTAGTTACCATACACATAATTTGGTATTAATGACCAAGTGCCATGTGTGGGTTTGCGATGCCATTAGCTACAGTAGTACGTGAGGGAAGTGATATACCAAGGCAATGAGTAATAATGCAAGGGGCAGTAGGCTGTTGAACGCGATACTTACTGCACATAATGAGTCGACACCAATATTACGAGTCAATGAATAGTTTCGTAAGGAATTTGATTTAACCTCCTGAACGTGGTTGAAGTCCGTATTCTTGCTTCCACCAGGCGATTTTATTCAGCTTACGAGGAACCAGCAGTAATGAAGGGATTAGTGAACTTCAAACCCCATCAGAGCGAAACTTTACCCTATGTGAATGAACTTATCTGGAGACAACAATATTAAAAAAGAAGAAAAGAAAAAGAAAAAGAAAGTCTCCGATTCACGGGCTAACGATGGGTTTGAAACAGGGATGTGTGATGTCTTTCAGGCTGTTCACTGTGTACACAAACCGGGTATTTAAGAACGCCAAAGAGATGACAGTGGGTGAGGGTGTTTAGCCGGAGACTGCGGAAGGAAGGAGAGGGAAAATAAACTACTCTCCTGTGTGTACGTTCCTTGAGGATGGGGAAAGAAATTTACAAAAATTGGTTGGGAATGAAAATTTTGGGAGATGTGTGTAATTCACCGGGTCGGTCAGGATCACTTTGATGGTCGTGATCGTCAGCTTTTACCCTCCCGAAAGGGAGCTGAGAGCTCATATAGTCCGATCTAAGGGCAAGGCTGTGACCTTCACACACTGTAGTGTGTGCAATTCACCGGGTCGGTCAGGATCACCTGATGGTGATGTGTGTGTGTGTGTGTGTGTGTGTGTGTGTGTGTGTGTGTGTGTGTGTGTGTGTGTGTGTGTGTGTGTGTGTGCAATGACATTTGAGGGAAAAGATACATAGAAGGGTAAATTCACGATATTTGGATGTCACTGATACGAAGCGTTTTTTTTCTTTTTCTTTTTTTTCTTTCTTTTTTCTTTTTTTTTTTTTTTTGCTAGAGTTAAAGTTTCATTGACGGTATGGATGAGGGAGTATACCACCTTCAGCCAGCGGACGACTTATTAGACACGGGAGCATCTATTAAAGGTTCCCGGTCAGTCACTGCCTAAGGATTTTCGCGTATTAACTCTGGCAGAATTTAGCGACTCCCCGAATTACGACCCCGGTGGTCCCGCATCTATCAGCCACATTTTTACTTGCTCATTCTATCCTATCTGCAGGTATGTCCAGGTGATTTTATTCAATTGTTAGGATTAGATACAGCCTTCACTAACCTCCATTACTGGGCTTCCTTCATAAACTGGAGTGAATAGTATGTAAACAGCAAGAACAAACCAATGATATAAATAACCAGATTAAAAAGGTTGAAAACTGCAGCCTCGTATTCAGGCATGGTGTTAGGGTTTGATAAGGTAGTGAAGGAAAGAGTCCATGAGGGTAGAAAAGTAACCGTAGTTCGTTTATCTTAACTTGGCGCAGACATTTGTTACTTTGCGGCTTCGCGTACCTGCTTGGCATAACACGATAATGCTGTGGCTTCATATTTTTTCCATCCATCCATCCATCATCCAATCCTACATTGCCCCATGAGGAGCGTAGGAACCCGGGGCTAGGCAGTTGGTCCCGACATTTAAAATGAGAGTGATTTTTTCCAAAGCGCATTTTAGAGGGTTGCATCATATCGAGTGCTATTCTGTTGTTACAGCTGAGCATTCGGGAGGGATAGATAACATGATAATGGTAAGTTCATGGGAAGAAAGTATAGCGCACTGACAGTAGTACTTTAATAACGGGTGGAAATGTAACAAATTAAAGAGATGTTTCCACGAGAGCCTGCTCCTCACGTCACTCCTATGACGTACATCTCCCTTCGAATGCGATGACTTTTTTAAAAGTTAATTCTTGCTACCTCCAAGCGATTTTCTCACTTAGGGAAGGTTTTTTGTCGGTGAAGGGAATTAAAGAATGATGTACATAACTCCTCTAGTTCGAGAAGCTTCTCCTGAATTACACTAAATCGTGTGGAGAGAGTAAGAATACAGTAGAAAAATATGTCACCGAATTGAAGGAGGTTAAACAGCCTGAGCCAGAAATACTCTGAAAGTTTTATATTATTTTAGTTCGTTAGTTAGTTAATTAGGTGGCTAGTTAGCTGGTTAGTTAACTGGTTAGTCATTTTTTGCAGTATGAATCAGTCTGAGATTTACAGCAAGACTAAGCCTTGGCCAAGGAAAGACTAGCAGTAGTGGTAGTAGAAGTAGTAGTAGTAGTTCTAGTTCACCTGAAATGTGAACCCCGTGGCGTGCAGGTTTACGTTTCCCTCTTCCCGTCATCCACCATCCTCCTTTTGGGGGAGGGGGAGGGAGTTGAGGGCTGTTTGTATAGCCTGGCAGTGGAATCGCATGGTTATATCGGTGCCACCACATAAATGATAGAGTCAACCCTGCCCCAAGATGGTTCAGCACAAATCATGAAGAGGGATGCCTGTTGTGATGGCGGAGCAAGTGAAATTAAATGTGTTTTAATGGCCATGTGTGTGTGTGTGTGTGTGTGTGTGTGTGTGTGTGTGTGTGTGTGTGTGTGTGTGTGTGTGTGTGTGTGTGTGTGTGCGCCCCGTATGCCAGGGTCTGTATATGCCACTGGTAGGAACAAGTCATAACGCTGTACTATACTTGACATAGAAAGGTTCGTTGCAACTTTTGGCAGTTTATTTTGCATATAACTCCTTAGCATTCTCTTGTACATTATTTATTCCGCTTTAATGTCTACAGCACATACTTTGTACCAGCAAGAAACAAGAGGAGACTGAGACTCAAAATGCGACCCACAGTGCCAGAATACAGTATCATGTGAATGGACAGTGGCAGAACACGCGGATCGGAAGGTGAATGCGGTATCCACAAAACCACGGTGGTTCAAACACCCTATGGGGCGAATTCTTCGAGCACTTCATTTTATAAATGAAATTAAAGATTATAAATTGCAGCGATGCCTGGTAGCCTAGTGACTACAAAACATCAGCTGGGGTGACGCCCTTGCTTTGTGCAAAGATTAGAAATCGCCTAAGTTAGAAATCACCGGAGGGTTTTTGATAATATTATGCCATCAGTAAAGTCGTCGTAGGTTGGTCTCCTACCTAAAAATACTCCAGACTACGGTAGTTAGTCTCAGACCTCTAGGTCTCGAAGAGGATAAACTGGGACTGATTGTTTTACATAACAAAATGCACAAAAATAGGGTATGCGGTACACTTCTTTGCCATCACTATATATATATATATATATATATATATATAAAGCTTGCACCGCTGTTGTGGTTACAGTTGTAAGAAAAATAATCATACGGTATTGGTTGTTAGGTCCGAAGATGATCTGAGAAACAGCATTTACCATCTCACTCCCGATAATGTTTAAGAATGAATAAAGTGCCATGGATTGGGTCTTGGTGTCGCATGTACCTCTAACACGACTAAGCTTTGGTTATTTTGGTAAAGAGTGCAGCTGGTAACTCGCACGTTAATGTGTTTTTACTTCAGTGTCACACTACAGAGTCAACTATTATCAGTCTTCCACCTCAAAGTGAGTGTCTGAAGTTCTGTACCGGGATCCATCATATTATGCACCCCACCAGCTACGTCCCTCAATATCCGCCCGTCTGAAAGTGGTTACGTGTTCGGTATGCAGTGTATTTACAGTTTACTTATATTTAACCCCTTCGGTCAGATGGTGTAATTCTCAGCATATTCTTGCCATATCCAGACGATGTTACTACACCTATGACAGACCTCTGGTGGTGAGATGTATTAATGAAGGCTGTATATATCTAATTCCCGCAGGTTGGAGAGCCTTCCCTAAACTGAATACAGTCATTTTTTAACAGCTGCAAGAATAAAGAGCAAAATAAGTCATCGGACTGATGGAGATGTTGTTAATGTCAGCACTAACCCACCTGAAACGTGAGCCTCATGTACTGTGACTAGTTAAGGACGCTCCCTAACACTAGTCCTAAGTGATTTATTTTGCTCGTTACACCTTACTGTCCTATGCTGGGTCATATGAATCCTTCAAACATCGCCCTACTCCGCATAAATAACGAGCAAAACGCTATTAACTATCCATATCTAAAATTACATCGCTAAGGAGGATGTGTTTGGGAGCCTCCATGCCTGACGAGAACACGAGCCTATAGGTTTAAATTGCCCTGCTGCTGGTTCACCGTCATCGTATTGGGGGATATGGAAGTAGGTAAGGAAAATTTTTATAACCAGACAGTTCAGCTGCCCGGCTATATTGGTGCCATCACATGAAGGTGCCCGTCTCCAGCACGATGTAAGTGGTGAAAGTCTAATATTGGGGAGAGTATACTTTTTTATTTTTTTATCTCTCTTGTAGTCTGTGTCTCTTCTTGATATAAGTTAGACAGAGCCGTTAAAATGCCGCTCAACAGGTTCATTTGTGGGCAAGGAGATTACTTCTAGTCAATGGACTCGATTTAAATATTTTTCACTGCTGTTCATCCACCAACAAATATGCAGTGAAAGGTGTCATATTTAGTTTTGTCCGTGATAGTATCTCGTATTCCCGTACACTGTTATACCCAACCATTCAGCCATCCTACATAACAGGCAGCGATGATAGTGGCATTTCAATACACTGACAATCTCAACTCTTTTGTAATTTTTTCACATCCATGACAATCGCCTGAGTTCATTGTTCCTGTGGTGCAAAAGCGGTTGTGAGAATTTGTGCAGTAGTTACGCGGCCGCGATTGTGACTGCAGTTTCGAAGACTACTAGTGGATGGAAGGATGAATGGCTACAGGTAAATGATAAGGGCCAACATACACTGCATGAATTGTCAGTCGCAGATAAATTGTGGTACTTGAGGCGGGTGAACCAATTCACTGTCTCCTGTCAAGCGAACACGTCCATGCCAGGCCAGGGCACCACACCACCACCTACCATTACACTTAGAAAAATAAATAAATACATAAATAATGAAAAAGAACAAGACGAGCTTTCTTCATAATTTAGTGTTGTTTTTGCAGAAGAACAAAAAGGAAGGAATTATTCTGCACACTCCTTTCATGTCTTTGCCACAAAATAACCACATTTATTTTCGACCCACGGCGACTGTGCATTTCTTAATCAGCGTTCTTTGTTTTGCTTTTGTAATCACGCGAAAATAAGCCGACTATGGTAACCAAGGAGACTCTTCTTACCTCACAGCAACCACGACAAAATATTCTAAGCTGTGTGAGTGGCCCAGTTCCGTCCGGTGATGCCAAACCGAATCTACGGATCATCTATGTCCACAGGAATAGAAACCCTGGCCTCATATGCAGTGTCAGACGCACCCCATCTCACCAGCTCAATAATGCGTGACGAATTAACCCCTTGAAACTTTTTTTTTTTTTTTTTTTTTTGCCACCAAGCGAAAAACATTCAGCTCAAGGGATTTTTTAAACAACAGGGATTAAATACAACCCGTTCCATACGAAATTCATTTTCTAAGTCGAGCAAAACAATCTGAAAACAGCAAGAATATACCAACGAAAGGTGTTATATACGCTTTTTTTACTTTAGCTTGACTTCAAATTGTCATCTCTCCATTTTGAGTACTGAGTTGTAACAAGAGATTAACAACTAGGTATTCATGCTAGTCACGAGGAAGTGCTACGGAAAGGATGTAATGCCACAGTACTGTCCTATTTTGCTAATGGGCCACGAGAAATGGGCTTACAAAAGTAAAAAAAAATCTGAGTCAAGTCCAAGTAAAAGGATTATAGTTCAGGTGATTGAGAAGTCAAAACTCTTCCGGCTGCATAAAACCACCTGGTGTTACGTGGAATATAACACCCAAGGTCGTAATTCACAACCACAATGTTTTATCAAGAAAATTTTTAATGTCCTTGCTGCGGCGGCTTTCTCTGTAGCAATTAATCCTTTCATTCCGATGACGTATTTTTTCCATATTCTCGTTATTATAAAAAGTTTGTTTTCAGCCGACAGTCCTGGGTCACTCCCACAACTTAAATACCCAGTTAAGGTTGCATGAAAATCGATGAATCTTGGTTATGAGGTAGGAATGAGTCCCTTTGGTTACTAGTCAAATCCACCCTCCAGTCCACGTTATACCTGACTATCAACTAGATTGAAAAGTGTTAGGAATGTTTGTCAGATTAGAATAAACGAGGTACAATCGGTTTTTATTCAACGATGAAGAGGCCCTTCTTAGTAGAGGGTTAATGAAGTCTGTATCATACTTTATCCTCCATTTGAAAAACCAGCTGGAGAGACGAAGAACAAAATAAGCAAAAAGATATCAGACTAAAACGGTTAAAGGCCGGAATAAAATGAAGGTTCCTGGGTCGAATGGTCCACAGAGTAACCTCAAACCCTGTGTTTTATACCACCGAAATGACACTGGTTTCTTTGAACTGCTTCCCAGAGGTGTTGGTGAGCGATGGGTGTTTCTAGTACCTGTCAGGGGTCCCAGGTGGTGTTTAGTGAGTCAATAACGGAGCACCCACCTGTCTCCACACTCCCCAGGCCTCACACCAACCATGGGTGGTCGCCTAAACGTTCGCCAAAAGGTACTGGTGTGGTGTGACAATTTGATGCATAACTCTGCATGACGTCTCTTCATGTAACATATACTTGAATGTTTTCTGAGACATCGCTGCTATCGTAACTGAAAAGAAAAACACGCAACAAACATTCCTCAATACTACAACGCGCAAGTGCTGGAAAGTGACGCCTTCATGCCGTAGCACCAATATACAAGTAGCCAGATGGCTATGATGTTCAGATGTACAAACGTTTCTCAACTCTCTCCCTATCTCCCTATACGGGAGATGGTACAGTGTCGGGGAAACGTAACTTCAGCCTCCAGTCCACCGGGTTCACATTTCTGATAAAACTAGGGATACAACAACTACTAAGACACACAACTGTCATTTTATAAATCCGGATCTCTAATTCAGTTCTACATGCGAACAAGCTCGAATCAAATGATCTCGTGATCGTCTCGGGATTCGAACTCGGGACTCCATGGATGCGAGCTGACAGTGTTTCCGATTACACCACCGCCACCTATAGGAATAATGTATTATTTCTACCAAATATCATTCAGACGATCGCTCGGAAAGAAAAAATGTAAAAACTACTTTGATAACCGGTCTTTATCAAGGCCGCAACGGTTACCATGGTAGGCAGCAACAAATGGCTTCCGTGAATAGAAGCAACGTATTGGTGCACTGAATATACCTGCAACAACAGCCGTAACCAGTACTGCTGGCTGAGTAGATGCAAACTTGGCATAGGATTCACAAGAATATTTACAACTGATTCTATGTCGTAACGTAGATTTTTTTTTTTTAAGGAATAACCAAAGACTAGGAAAATTTACTGCACTCATTCGTCCTTTTTCTTCCTGCAAAAAACACATCTTAATTACGATAGTTTTCCCCCCGTTGTTGTTGTGTAATACTTGTCCCACACTTGGTGGGGCACGGGCAAACAAAGAGTCCGTCAGCGAAGCAGCAGATGATGGCTCTCCAATGAGAGCATAGCTGGGCCGGCAAAATGGCTGTTGAGGAGGCGAACAAAAGGGGATTAATCCCCGAGCTAGACCTCATCAGATCATATAGCCCTGCTAGGGTTACAGGAGAGCGCTACCCCTCCCAGCACAGCAGCCACCGGGCGGGGCGCGAACTCGCAACCTCACGATTACGAGCCCGACACCCTACCACCGAGCTACCGCGCTCCCCAGGAAGCGAAGAAGGCGAGGGGAAGACGCGGTCTTTAGGTCAAACTGGCAAACGATGGTCGAGGAGGGCAGGGCGGGACGGCGAAAGCACGGTGGACTGCGTGGCGCCGATGGAGGGGGCGCCGACAAAGTGCTGAGATGTAAAGCCGACCCGACACTGCCCTCAGCCCCCAGCCCCTGGTGGAAAGGGCTATGGAAACTCGCCCAGCTCCCCAGCAGCAGCAGATGGAAGCATGGAGGGGAGGCCCGGTCCCGGTCGTCACGAGGGCACAACCCCGGTCCTGGTGGTGGCGGAGGGAGGGTCGTCGGCCGGGTAGTAAAGGGCGGAGGAGCCTCGACCTCCTGGTGGACCGACCAGGGCACTCCCTCAGATGGAGGGACAGGCCCGACCCTCGGCTGGTACGGCTGCTGTGGAGAGCTGGTCCCGCCGGGAACAGCGGTGGAGGTGTTGCCTCGGCGAGAGGTGGGCTGCTTTTTCCCCCCGTAACGAGATTTGTTTTTCCGGGATGGATGAGGGAGAGAGCAGCATTTTCCCATTCTTCTTCTTCTTCTTCGTCTGCTTCTTCTTCTTCTTTCAAAATGTATCACACTTGCGGGATTAAATTGATGGTAAACTCGTTGGTGAATCCTAACCCCGTGCTCCTGTGAGGGTTTACATGTGCTCTGTCAGGTTTCAGTAGTGGTGGCCGTGGCAGCCACAGTGATCCACTCACCGCTCCGTCACTGCCCACCACCACCACACCACACAGTTCTCGATTACACTGAAATCATGCCCACCACCTTCTCTCTCTCTCTCTCTCTCTCTCTCTTGTAATCCCTCCGGTATGACTGGTTTTAATGAAGATGTAAAAGAATAATTCAAAAGAATTATTTTATGAGTGTGAAATAATAAGAAAGACAGTTTTCACCCTAGAACGTAGTAAAGATATCGGTACTGTATTTTCACCGTGCTGTTATAACCAGGTAAAAACATCCACACATGGACGGCCAGATCGCGCTCCACTGACTTTCTGAAAATCTTAATATCGTCGTCTTTCATCTAGGACGGAAAAGGGTTATGTGCCCTCTACGCAGTAACAATGAATGCACTTTCAAAAAACCATACTGGGTCTACTTTCCGTCAAAATAGCTATGCAAATAATTCTTGAATGATACGGTAGTAGTACTATCCCGCACGCAAATAGATACAATAGCCCTGTATGACGTTCTCTGCTAAAGAGCAGTTGTGAAGGTTATTAATTTTGCTCTCTAATCTGACAATCCGTACTTTGTTGACAATTTACTCTTATTTCTGCACATCTCTTCCGCATTTTTTAAGAGCCGTGATAGCGAAGCTGGTATTGTTTTCAATGTCTGTGTCTGTTAGCACGGTAACTTCGCAACCGATCAAGATATCACAAAATTTTACAGGTGTGTAGTAGGGGAAAAAAAAAAATAGATCACGAGTTCGAAATTGGTGAAGGTAGGTCAAGGTGTGCGTCTGTTGCCATGACAACTTCGCAACCGCTCAAGATACCATCACAAAATTTTACAGGTGTGTAGTAGAGAAGAAAATCTACTACGAGTATTGTTTTCAGTTTGTCTATCTGTGTGTCTGTTAGCACGATGATTTCGCAACCGCTCAAGATATCATCACAAAATTTTACAGGTATGTAGTAGGGATGAAAATCTACGAGTTCGAAATTCGTGAAGGTAGGTCAAGGTCAATATCATATTCCATGCCGCTCTAGATATGTATCGGCTCGCGGCTGGTGTGATTCCCCCCTTAGGGACGCCTCTGGTTCATACTGTTGCACATCTCTTCCCTATTTCCGGATCCTATCAGTCTTTATTAAATTTTGACTTAGGGTTTCGGCAATGGTGATGGTGGTGTTGATGAGGTGTATAAAACTATGATTAGCCTAGCTGCTGTATTTTAGGTGAGAAGAGGCCTGGTATTTTTGGTCCTCCACTCACAAAAAAGAAAAGAAGAGGGAAGAAAAGAAAACAAAACAAATAAAAAATTAACGGATGGTGTCAGATAATAATCCACAGTTGGGAGGTGTGTGTGTGTGTGTGTGTGTGTGTGTGTGTGTGTGTGTGTGTGTGTGTGTGTGTGTGTGTGTGTGTGTGTGTGTGTGTGTGTGTGTACATTGTCTAACCGAATGGCCGGGGAGGGGAGTTCTCTACGACATAGCTCTCACTAATGAGTGGGCTGAGGATTCCCCATACCATCCTTCAGTCTGCCTATCGCGTACTTCCTCACGATGGTCTTTCGAGAGTCCTTGTTCTTTATCTCTCTATATATCGTTATTTATGTCCAGCTGTAAAGACGAAAATAAGAACCGTACTTTTCGCGCCATAGGAGGCTTCGTAGCGCCGATTCCTACACGATTTATTTTGCATATTACACCTCAACAATTTTTCTAGTGATAAGGTATTTTGTGTCGTTTCATTATCGACTATTCCAACAACTTACAAGAGGGAACTGATGTATATTGTGCAAAATAAATCGCTACGGAAGACGTGCAACGAGGCGCCCTACATGATTAGTAAATAAATCCCATCCACCCCTGGCTATGCATTATACACAGCGTCCCCACTGCCACTGTAGTACTGAGGACCACCACCACCCCGCCACCCTGTCATCTACTTACGAACCAACATAATTACACACACATACATACATACATACACACACACACACACACACACACACACACACACACACACACACTAACACATTGGTTATAGAAAAGATAGGCTATATACATTATTTTTAAACCAGTTACACATAAGCTACATAATATCTCTCTCTCTCTCTCTCTCTCACACACACACACACACACTGCTATGAAAATAAATATACTGCACATACGGTATGTATGTTTGCCTTGTCTCAGCACGAGAACGCCTACCTCTATGACCATCAGCTTACACAGGCGGTACATCACTCCGGTGCCTCACTATTTATACACGAATCAGCAGACTAATTCGTCTTGTGGCTGACATGCATCTCATTTCAGTAAATGAGCCTGAGCCTCAAAGCCAGCCACCACCTAATAGCCTCCTATAATGGTAAAACCCAAGGCACAGTCGCTTCATCATCGGCTCAGCCGCTGGTATTTTAGCGCCACATACATCGTGACCGTGACACCTGCATCCCCCGTGATGAATGAGGCCAGGCTGGGATAATTACTGATACAAATGGGCACGGTGCTACTGGACTCAGCTGCAAGTCCCGCCATGTTGTTACAGCTGATGAGGTTTGCTGTAGGTCACACATGCGTTAAGAAAGTGATGCGTATCTGTACATGTGATGTTAATTAACCCCAACAGTACTTTGTCGTGAGAGTATATTTGATACTATGGCTATACGTGTGATACCTGACAAGAGGAGCGTTAGATGCCGTGATAGAACAATATTACACTTTACAAGTATTTTTGCCACGGAAGTAATTATAAAGTATACTGAAGGGAATAAATCACGTTAGGACCAAAATTATTACCACAACAACTACTACAGTACGTGAAATTAATGCTAAGTAGACATTTTTACCTGTTCTGCAGACACAGGTAAAAAAAAAAATAATAATAAGAGGAAGGTGTGCTATCCTCTGCATGCCTGACGCCCTTTTCTACGTCACTTTCAGGCTAATGCAGAGTAGTCACTGGAAAGCTCCATTCGTGGAAAGAATAATGTTTTCCGATGCTTAGACCTTAATAAATAAGAACTATTACTTCTTCATTTAAGAACTGCTATATGTAGCCTACCACGCGACAAAGACGTAGCCGGCCGGGGGGAAGGGGGGAGGGGGACACTTGAACCGTGCCCCACTGAGCTCCGCCGCGAGCGTGTGATTTTGGCCGCCATATTGAAACACCTCCACTCGTCGCTTATAATACAAAAACATGTATGGACTGCGACTTTTTTTCGGCCTAGTTCAACGAATAATATGGGGTACATTTAGCCAATGAGTATAAAACAACGCCATAGGTTGCTGCAGTGCAGAATTTACCTTTACGGCACTAAGGCAGAGAATGGTAATGGCAGAAAGGGAAAAGATTGTGTGGTATTAACGTTGAAATGATAGCGATGTTGAAGCTGTTTTACGTCGAAGTAATGGTGTTGAAATGGTGTGGGAAGTCCTTAGACTACCCATCTCATGAAACCAAATGTCCAGCTTGATAAAGGCCGGAAGAAATATGGAAATATCTACTAGACAGTGTGAACAGAAGAGAAGATATGGAGAGAAAGACTGGAGATAAATGGGCCCTTTTTGGTGGCCTCATTCATGCAGGGCTACTGGGGGAGAATCTTCCCGCCCCACCTCAGGGGGCAGTAATATTACAGAATTAGCAACAAGATATATTTCTTACTTGTGAAATGTAAGGCCATCACTCTTCGATGAATTCCTGTGCCCAAATTTTGTGTCCGTAAGCTGCACAGTGGACCATGGCATTATATTTTCCAGAATCATCAGCTGCTTTCAAAAACCCACAGAGCAGCTCAGTACAAAAACGCGGGCATCAGGCGTGGTGTAACATGGCTGCCGCTACACCAGCGCCGCCCTGGCGGCGGCTACATAAATTACGTGGTGCTACCCATGAGAAAACCTCTCCATACTAGAGATCTTTTCCAGTGACGTAACAGAAATCACGTGGTTTTGTTTACAACTCGATATTGGACAGTAAACTCCTCGCTGCAGTGGCTGTCCAGTCAGGGCTGTCAGAGATGGAACTGTCAGATATACAATATGCAAAAATCTGGACCATTGCCACGAAGATACGTACATGAACAAGATAAAGTGTTTGGGGCTGGATCCTTACACCATACCTAGTGAGAAGTTCACCAGTTTCAAGGATTGGGAAACGAAACCAGTTCTCAGATATGGCGACCTCCATCAACTATTTGGTGAACACCCCGTCAAAGTTCACTGGGGCATTCCTCAAGGTAAACAGACATTCACACTGTATATGTATAATATAGCTAGCTGCAATTGACATACGGTACATGTAAATTATCTTGGTAATCAGTAAATTTTTTATGTGGGGCCAAGGGGGTAGGGACTGTATACACTGGCTGTGCATAGAGTAGTTGATGAATGGAATAGGTTACCCAGTGACGTAGTTGCTGCCCCCTCTCTAGAAAGAAAGTTTCAAGCATAGGCTACATGTTAGTTGATGTATTTTCTGCCATCACTGGCCTCAGTGCTGGCGGGGCGTGTGGGCCTGATGGGGTCCCTCCTGTTGTTCTCAAGAACTGTGCTTCTGTGCTTACACCCTGCCTAGGCAAACTCTTTCGCCTTTGTCTATCAACTTGTACCTTTCCTTCTTGCTGGAAGTTTGCTCTCATTCAGCCAGTCCCAAAGAAGGGTGACCACTCCCAACCCTCCAACTATCGTCCAATTGCTTTAACGTCCTGTATTTCAAAAGTTTTCGAGTCAATTCTTAATAGAAAAATTTTAAGGCATCTTTCCTATCACAACCTTCTTTCCAATCGTCAGTATGGGTTCCGTCAGGGACGCTCCACTGGCGATCTTCTCACCTACCTTTCAGACTCCTGGTCATCCTCCTTTCGGGACTTTGGCGAAAGCTTTGCCATTGCACTTGACATCTCAAAGGCTTTCGATCGAGTCTGGCATAAATCTTTAATTTCCAAACTGCCCTCCTACGGTTTCTATCCTTCTATCTGTGCCTTCATCGCTAGCTTCCTTTCTGGTCGTTCTATAGCCGCTGTTGTAGACGGCCATCGTTCTTCTCCTAGATCTATCAACAGTGGTGTTCCTCAGGGCTCTGTCCTATCACCAACTCTCTTCCTTTTATTCATCAATGATCTTCTAAGCTGTACATCTAACCCTATCCACTCATACGCTGATGACTCCACCCTTCACCTTTCCATTCGGTTCCCGCAACGCCCATCTCAACAGTTACTTCAACAAACAAGGGATGAGGCTATGGCACACCTAATGTCTGACTTGGCTCGTATCTCTGACTGGGGTAAAAATAATATGGTTGTCTTTAATGCATCTAAGATTCAGTTCTTACACCTATCAACCCGACAAAATTTTCCACAGGTATACCCATTAATAATAATATTCAGCTTAATCCTGCATCATCCTTGAACATGCTTGGGGTTTCATTTACTCGGGACTTATCTTGGAAAGATCATATTACATCTCTTGTAAAATCTGCTTCCAAGAGATTGGGTGTGCTAAGCCGTCTCTGCTCTTTCTTTACCCCTGCACAATTGTTGACTCTATACAGGGGTTTTATCCGGCCCTGTGTGGAGTACAACTCTCATGTGTGGGGAGGCTCCCCACATACAGCTCTTCTCAATAGGGTGGAGTCAAAGGCTTTTCGTCTCATTAACTCTCCTCCTCTTACTGACTCCCTTCAACCTCTGTCTCTTCGCCGCACTGTTGCATCTTTATCTCTTTTCTATCGCTACTTTAATGGTCACTGCTCCTCTGAACTGTCTGCTTGCATTCCTCCACCTCTACGACGGGCGCGTAGCACCCGTCTGGCAGCAAACTCTCACCCTTTTCTGTCCAACTCTCTAATGCAAGAGTTAACCGTTACTCCCAGTCTTTCATTTATGCAACAGGTCAGCTCTGGAACTGTCTCCCTCTGTCTGTATTTCCTGCTGCCTATGATCTCCAGTCTTTCAAGCGCAGTGTGTCCAGGCATCTCCAAATGATCGGATCTTGAATTTGGCTCTCTTTTGTATTTTGTTTTTCTCTTGGAGGGAACTGTTACTGCGGGCTCATGGCCTTTGGTTCCTTCTTCCTCGCATAAAAAAAAAAAAAAAAAAAACATATGGCAGGTATAAGTTGCATATAAAATTTGCCATTCTTGTGGCCACACTCCTGTGAGAGCTGCCTGGCATGGGCCTGTTTTAGGCATTTTGTGAGAGCTGTCTAGCATGGGTCCATTGGCCTACTGCAGTTATTCTCTCTTCTTAATCTTCAAGTTAAGTCCTAGGTTAGGTTAGGTTAGGTTAGGTTGGTTGGGTTAGAATGGTTTGGTGTTAAAAAAAAAAAAAAAGTGATTTCCGACAGAAATAAACATTAGATTCAAATTAATCACACCATAAAACACTGAAAAATGAAAATGTTAAGCTTCAGTGTGACTTACATGTAATTCAGGAAATTTGCCAAAAATTTACTTATTTACTGACTGTGAATTAGGTAGTTAATGAATGGAATTGGTTTACCCAGTAACGAAGTTGCTGCCCCCTCTCTAGATAAGTCACACTTTTGTGGGAGCTGTCTAGCATGGGCCTATTGGCCTACTGCAGTTATTCTCTTCTTAATCATCAAGTTAGGTCCTAGGTTAGGTTAGGTTAGCTTAAGCTGGCTGGGTTGGCTTGGTTTCGTGTAAAAAAAAAAAAAAAAGGTTATTTCCGAGAGAAATGAATATTAGATTCAAATTAATCACACTATAAAACACTGAGAAATGAAAATTATTAGCTTCAGTGCGTTAGGTGTAATTCTGGAAATTTGCAAAAATTTACTTATCTTGGAAATTTCAGTATTTATAGGCCAAGATACATACACACAGCCTATATATATGTTTAAAATAGTTTAACAAAAAATAATAATTGACAGTATATGCCAAAACTGTCAAGCTAACACAATGCAACTGGAACATAACATTGGCACAAATTTAAATTAAGGTCATTTATTTCATGCTGATGAATATACAACATAAAACTTAAAGACTTCATCAATATAAATTTAATGATATTACATTTTACATTAACAAGAAAGTGGAAGTGACAGGCATAGTACATACCAGGCAAAAGATAAATACTGTATAAAGGGCTGTTGATATAAGTACAGTATTTATCCTCTCAACTGTGATTAAAGTGTTTTTGTACACAGTGAAAAATATATTTAAATGGCGCATGTATTGGCAGTTTGGCTTTCAGTGGAGCAATAAAACTGAAAATTACACATAGTAGTACTAGTAATTATGCTTTAGTTGTCACTGAAACATAGTTTAGCATACAGACACAGTGGTATATTACAGTTTTACAACGAAGTGTTCAGTAGTGGTCTGTACTGCACTACAATTAAAGTGATCCACCATGACACAAATATCAGTTGCAAATGAATCACACTGAAAAACATTGAAAAAATAAAAATTTGTTTTAACCTAACCTAACCTTACCTAATCTTACCTAGCCTTACCTAACCTAACTAACCTTCTGCTGACCTAACCTGTAATTTAATCAGTTTTACTTAAGCATCTAACATTCTTGATCATCACTGCTATGGAGAATATGGATTATGCCCGATTTCGTTTGGGTGAAACTCTGGAATAATACCGAAACAAGGCCTGTGACATGGACCCTCCCCCTCTTTTCCCACGCACACACATGGCCATGCGGGTCTTGTACTCTGTGACATTAACATTATTATAGGATATCCCATGACATCTGCAGCTGCAAAGAATGTTAAATATGTCTGTATCTATTCACAAATCATCGGCTCACCTGATATGAAATGCTTGCTACAGAGCTGGGTGTAGGCCATCGGCTGCCAATTCTCCCTCTTCACGGCACCTGCTCACTTATGTCGCTTTTTTTACTGGCTGAAAACCGGTAGAAGTGTACATCACATCCAGTTTTCTGCCTTGTCTTGCAGCCGAAGGCACAACAGTGGAATACCATTGTGGAATCTGTAATTCTCTTTCTCTCTAGACCCGATAATTTGCCGTCTACTCTATCAGCCACCGTAGACAAAAGTCACATGACCGTGACGTCACAGGGAAAACATCTACAGACCTCAGTGGCCATGTCCCAACCCCTAATTGACATAAAACAATAATATTATTTTGTATGAAATCATCATGAATTTGTTAATTTTGTATGAAGAATACAATGGACAATGCATATTTAAATTCACGTTATTCTCTCATCCAGTTGTTCGTGAACGTTACAAAATGTAATTTTTTGCATTCTTGAATGTTTCGGGACGTGTTCGTTGTTGACAAGTGTGGAGGGAATTAACTGCAGGTAAGTTTGAGTTATTATCGGTTTTATTTGAAGATATTATCGGCTTCTGTAACTGTTTCTGTGGTCAATTGATATTCACAGTGATCTGTAGTATTAAAAGATGAAAAGGAGGGTCTAAGCTTACAGAAATAAACGAAACGCAGAAAAAGGGCCAGCTGATCTAGTTTACCTAAGTTATTCTATTCCGTTATTTACGTCTTTCCTTTTGAATCATCTCAGTTTACATCCTCTGTTTCTGATCATCTTTTCTCCCATACGTCTTTTCTTATCCATACCTCTTGTTTTGATATCCTATTGCCCTTCAGCCTGTCACCCAACCTGGTATTTATTTTGGTCAATTTCTACTTAAGATCCCTCGCCAATTTAAACATAGGATCAAAGATTTTTCAACTGTCTTGGATGTGTTTGGGATGATGTTACCCTTCATTACCGTAGGAAACCACTTATCTATCATCGCCCAACCTATCTTACCTAGCCTAGCCTGGTAAAAAAAAAAAAAAAGAAAAAAAAAAAGCACTTTGCTATTAGGAAAATGTGTTGGTAATTGCATAGTAAGTTTAAATATCATACTAAGAGAACTAGGATTTTTGTGGAATCGTAGGTAAAAATTGGCCCAATTTTTTAAGCTCTTCTAGATATTTAACCTTTTCTTTGTACACACGTTTAATAGTATTCCTGTTTCATCTGTTCACGTATCGTTTTCGTGTCAAACTGGTATTATCTTTTGAAAGCAAAACAATAACTATACAACTTAATTTATTCAGCAGATAGGCTACTATAAAAATTAGATATTAAATTTATGTAGGCCAAACATTTTACTTTAACCTTTATAAACGGCTAAAACTAATTGAATTTTTGACTTCGGCTGTGAAATTATGTTATCCCAGGGCCTTACACTTTGGAGAATCGTAGAGGAAGTAATGTACGGTATATAGTGAAAATAACAAGTGCTCGTGGGCCCTTCGGGCCCCTCGCACTTGCTCCTGCGGATGGCTCTCGCGTTTATGTGCTGTTCTAGTGTAACGTCACTTGGGTTGGAAGGAGAAAAGGTGCAGGAATTAACTGGAAAGAAAATAAGAAGCTGATGGATTTGGACTAAGTTGATGATATTGTACTGATCTGCGGAAGTATTTACGAGATTCAGAGTGGGATTGGTAATAAATTGTGGAAAGACTGAAATTAATATGAACGTGGAGAACCAAATCGATTGTGTAATTGGGAATAATGTGGTAAAGAATGTAGAAAACTTTAAATATCTGGGAACGATTGTATCATCTAATGGATCATTAAACAATGAAATTGAGGAGAGGATTAGACAGGCTTGGCGAGCTGTTGGAATGTTGAAATCTGTTTGGAATAATAATATGCTTTCGGTGCATACTAAAGTGAAAATTTACAAGTCCATGGTTAGACCAATTTTAATTTATGGGCATGAGTCATGGTACAGTACAATTGCAACAGATCAGAAAGTATTAGGATTTGAGAATAAAATACTGAGAAGGATTCTTGGGGTAAAGTGGCAAGACAGAGTTACTGTACAAATGAAAGAGTATGGGATATTACGAGAGTGGAACCAGTTAATGAATATGTGAGTCTCGCTGGAAGTGACTGGGGCACATATACAGAAAAGAAGGCAGTTTAATACAGGATTTGCCAGAGTGGACTGCTAGAGGTAGGCCGAGGGAAACTTGGTTGAGGACAATGAAAAGAGAAGCAGGAGAGGAGTGTTGGTGGGACCTGAAGGAGATGGCAAGAGACAAATATTGGAGGAGAGAGTTCATCGAGGCCCTTTGCATCCCGTGGGGTGCCACAGGAAATGATTGATTGAACCAATTTTTCGTGTTATTTGCAGCTTCGGGAATGGAACCCAAGTTGTCCGAACGCAAGTCCGGAGTACACACACAGACACACGGCTACTGCTGCAGTTTATTTTAGTTCAACCTCTGGGCAAAAAATTCTACGATCTTATGCCGGGCTTCGGGAGCAGCGTTTTTTGGTCAAAATGTGATCGTTCATTAAATATAGTAAAAGTTTTTCAATCGTGATGGGACCAAGTTTTTTCACATCAGCGATTTTTTTGCTATTTTTGTGCTAAATTTGGTGCGATTTGAATGTGTAGTTTCGGCTGCCCAAAACACACACACACACACACGGCTAGTGCTATAGTATTAATTATTAGATATCCACGGGGGTAGCAGCCGTGGCTCAGTGGGTTAGAGCGCTCCGCTCTGACCGAAGGGTCGGAGGATCGAATCCACCCAAGGGTCATTAGTAGACATCAGGAAGGGCATCCGGTCATAAAATGCTACACGCTCCATTCCAAAAGTCCTCTACCCAGAGGCAACGTCTTAGACCTTCGGGGATACCTGGCGTAAAACCAAAATTAGATATCCACGGGGGGGGAGGGAGGGCGCCAGTATCGACCTTGAAGTTTGTCTCCGGGCACTTTTCTGTGCAATAAAATGTATCTGAGAGTATGAATGTTCACATTTTCAGCCAAGATTATTATACTCTTAAATGAAAAGAAAATGCATCGGAGACTCACAGATGCATTTTTGTTGTTATTCCCTAATGATCTTTTATAAAGCTCTTTTTTTTTTTTTTCTTTTAGCCAAGATCATTGTCTTGCTCTATTTTTCACTATTTTCACTATATTGAATATTATCTAAATAGTCTGATATAGCCCTCAAAATGCCCCTGAAAGTGCTTAATTTTCACAAATTTTCGTAGGGGGAGGGGGACTTAGCGCACCCCCAGACCCACAGAAACATTAAGTCCCATGTACAGGTCAGTCCTGACTGTTTGCCCCCCCCCCCCAGAACATTTCTGGCTACGCCCCTACCACATGATAAGTTAAACTGAAACTTTTCTGGAGAAAATGGTAAAAAGCATTTACTTCTTGTGGTTACCCTAAAGTTTCAGTATCCTTCAAAAATTCGTATAATTTTGATTCCAGTGGGATCATGATGATGGAAGCGTCTGGCGGTAGTCAGAACAGAGCCCTAATTATCCTAGCATTTATTCATCAACACCGCAGGCAGGAGGTCACCGGTCTTTCTCTGGTTACACAGTATGGACAGGAGTGATTCAGTCATATTTTGCGTTATTATTCTGTAATGGAATGCTATATCAGCTATACTACACACACACACACACACACACACACACACACACATATATATATATATATATATATATATATATATATATATATATATATATATCATCATCATCATCAGCCTTTTGAATATCCACTGCAGGACTGGCCTATCCCAACCGAAGTCGGGACGCTACAGCCAATGTATCTCTACCAAGTGGCTTAGGCTGTCTGGTGGAGATTGTATGTAAGGTGAGAAGTGCTTGTAACTGTAATTGTAGTGTTGGAGTGGCTTTGGATGTGTGTGTATTCTGTGAACCAAGTGTAATCGGCTCGCGCAAGCCAACTGGGTGCAAGCATACTTTACAGTAAGCGACACTGGTTCAACCACAGCACCCCTTGTGACCGCCAATGCAGTATGTGGCCGGGTGAACACTCCCAAAGTTTATTACCCTGGCGGGGCGCGAAGCCTGGTTCACCCATGTATGAAATGCACACTCTACCACTGTATCACAGAGGCTCATATATATATATATATATATATATATATATATATATATATATATATATATATATATATATACCTTTATAATTCTCGTATACATCGATAAGGTACATTTAATCCCACTGAAACATGTATGCATATTTTTTAATATTTCTCTAATCCACGTTTAAACAATTCGAATCACGAAGAGTGTGAGAGGCGTGAATGAAAAATACCAGATTATACTTAAGTGGAATAAGGGTAATGACTGATGTTAATGATCTACATCAGGCAGTAACTGAAGCGGGTGGGATAAACTGCAAGGTGATTAGTGAGGCATGGTGATAGATGGTCCAGACTTGGTTTTGTGTACATCAATCTGTTATATTGAGACAGAATAATATTAGACTGCAACCCACTGAAACCTCTTAGCTATACTGCTGGTCAACCGGATCGTATGGAAGCAGCAGAAATAAAGCAGTATTACTGAGCGAAGGCCTCAGTGTGATACACGACAGCGAAAATACCATGAATGAATTTTTACTGGCGAGTCCAAACTTGGGTCAAGGGAATCCTGACACCATCTAATTAGTGTCATTTTTTTTTTTTTCCTTGGAAGAGGTGTCCAGAAAATAACTGAACAGTGAAGAATGATGCATGTCAGAATATTACTTATACATGAACTTGACGCTATTTATGAAGCTTTGTGGTTTTTGGTTGTAAAAATACATGATGAATGTGTACCGGTATTTATATTATTTTTGTTGTTACTGTTTTTTTAATTATTAGCATTTGTATTTATTTTATTTATAATTACAGTAATAGTAATAATAATAATAATGATCATAATAATAATCAGTAGTAGTAGTTGTATAAATTTTGTATGCATGAATGTCGTCTATGGATCCCTCTTTTTACCAAATGCCAGATCCTCTCCTGGTGAATGGATTGGTCTCTCCTGCTTTTGGGCGCCATCAGACGGATCGAATGACAGCGAGCAACAAACATGCATTAACAAGACAAAGAGCTCTTTTGATAGCCGAACCCACCCCAGCAAAGTTGTAAGGTAATAGAATTAATTATTTACGGGGTGCAGAGGCTAACCCCGGGATTCTCACAGAGGGTCGCCCCACGCGAGGTGAAGGTCTACTTCTGTGCAAAATTCAATGTGTCTAAGCAAAAACTGTGTTGTTCTCCCCCGTGGGGGCAATCCCTCCAGTGGGGGTGGCCATCGGGGGTCCCACCCTGCCTAAAACGTGACTGGGCTAAACGTCTGCCAGTGCACAAAGTTTCATGTTCTGTTCTTAGGTTGAATAAAGACTTTGGCCAGCCGCCCTCCCCCAACGGGATTCACCCTGCCTAAAACGTGTATCCAGTTAAGGTCTACCATTGTGCAATGTTCCATATTCATGTTCTTAGGTAAACAACTAACCTCCTCCCTCCCTCGCAGGGGGCCAACCTCTCCCCACCCCGCCCTTGAGGGGTGGTCATCGTGGTTCCGTCCCTGCCTAGAAGGTGACCGAGGTAAACGCCTATCAAATGTAAAATTTTGTGTTTGCAAGTTAAAAACTATGGCCGAGCATAATGGCTTTGCCGGAACTCCCGAGGGCCACCTCCACCCCGTGAAGGGCGACCCTCTGTGGTTCCACCCTTCCCATAATGTGGCCGGGGTGAGCAATTATCAATATGAAATATTTCATGTACTTCGGTGAAAAACTTTCGCCATGCATAGCGACCACCGGGGGTCCCACCTTATTTATAACCTGGCGAGACTGAAGCTCTACCATTGTGCAAAAATTCGTGTTCCTAGATTTTTTTTTTTTTTTTTTTTATGGTCATGCCGTACGGTTTTGTGTGAGACAACTAATGGTCGCCAACCCCATGGTGGGCGGCACATGGAGGTCCCACCGTGCCTGAAACCTGGTCTTGGGGGAGGTCTACCAGTGCGCAAAATTTCGTTTTCCTGACACTGTTCCCATAAGGCTAAGACCCCATTTCTCATGAAAGTACAGTAACTCAGTGACTGAATAAGGGAACGACATAGTCAGCGATAATCACTTTATTTGGTCACCCCTATAGGTGCCACTAAAAATATTAGAAAAATAAGAAGAATGTTTCATATCAGTATTCACTTATTTTAATGTTTTAATTGGCCCATAAACGATACTGGAGCGGACTCAAATAACAACTTTGAAATGTGATGATACGAATTTAAAATAATGACTGTTCTTGTTGTCTGCGGTATACAGTAACTAGTGATGTAGAGGATAACACCGTAGAGCTTCTACAGCCAGTATTACACACACACACACACACACACACACACACACACAAGGAACCGTATGGATGCAGAAAGAAAACATGGCATCTCGGAACCCGTAGACTGTAGCAAACTAGACTGAACCATAGCAGTGGGAAGGTAAGGGAGGATGGGGGGAGAAGAAAGTAGCCTGTTAAAGGTGGTGCTGGGTCAGGAAATTCATGATAATCCAAGAGGCTACCCGTTTCAGTGGCACTAGTTTTACTTCATCCAGTAGTACCATCACTTTCCTTCCTTTCTCGCTTTGTCCAGCCACATTAGCAGCATAACCATAAACCAAATATTCATACGCCACGGACAGTTAACGCTACACTAAATAACGCTATGGAAAGAAATACGGTACACTCATGCAGGCTACACCAAATAATACTGTGGTAAGAAATAGGGTACATTAATGCAGACTTTACTCCTTACAAATGTACTTCAGCAATAAATCATTTTAAAAAACCGGAGGCTGCTGTTGCCTTCAGTGATTAGTAATGTCCCCTCTCACCACATGACTGATTGATACAGGCCAGGTTGTCGCCAGGCTTTCATTCTGCAGCACTGGCATCACCTTGAATCCCTTTGAGTACAGTGGGTATGTATATCAAATGTATATCAAACCACAGCTTCTCTCTCTCTCTCTCTCTCTCTCTCTCTCTCTCTCTCTCTCTCTCACACACACACACACACACACACACACACACACACACACACACACACACACACACACTCACACACGCCCGCGCGCGCACTAAACTAATACTAATTGCGGTTATCCATCAGCTATTAAAAATTACAAGTTCGTGGCAAATATTTTCTGTACACGTATTGGGTAACATGTTCAGTCTTAAAGTTGCTTATATCATGTAAAGAACACTGGTGTAGTCAGTATCCTATTCATAACATGTAACAGTTGGAACTCAACATTTATGAAGCTGTATTAACGCAGCGGAAGCAGTATATTCAATGGTTTATACCTGTGGCCCCCGCCGGAACAATACAGCCAACCAATGTATGCATTCATTACCTTAATACAAGAGCAGTCGTCATCCACACACTGTCTCACCGATTCCATTAGCAGCGAGCCTTGAGACGGTGAGCGTATGAGAGGGTTTGATAGTGTGCCATCCCGCCAGCATAAACACACCCCCTTGTCTTGCAGTTCTGGGAAGGCGGCCACAAAAGCGGGTAAAAACAAGGCCGCTCCATCACCGCCACCGCGCGCCCACACCCTCACTGCCGCGGACACTGGCTGATGTTGGGAGCTTAGTGCCCTCACCCCGCCACCACAACAACTACGGCCGTATAATCAAAACTGAGGACGCAAAGGTGTGACCAAGCCTCTAATATCTGAGAGTCATATTTTGGACATCTGTAATTATTAAATGTGATCACCTTGCATCCCGAACTACAGTGTGAAGCCAGCGATACAGAAGTCTCAGTTATGTTTTATCAGCATCGCATGCTTAAGAAATTAGTGTTAAAAAAGTCGAAGCTTGTCCACACTTTCACGCTCTCAGTTTGATAATACGGACCTTAATCCCTTCAGTCCAGTGACGCATTTTATATTTTATTCTTTTCGCCGTCTGACGATTTTACAAGGTTTAGGAGAGACTTTTCGAACTCATTACAAGAGGTCTCGCAAAATCTGAATAAAACCGTCTAGAGGTAGCCAGAATAAATCGATAAAACCGTGTCAACGGACTGAAGAGGATCAACACATCAATCTCACCTTATCACAGCCCATATTCAGTTTCATTTATAATAATACTGGGCGTCCTTATCACTCGCTTCTTACCTTCATGTCATCATTCATAAACCGTGATTCCACTCACTAAAGTTTACACGAACAACTTCCTCGTGTTATGATATGTTTTCAGGTATTATTACTATACTTCAACCTTACAAGTTCACGACTAACAATAGAAAATAATCTCTTGATGCAGCCTTTGCGTTTGCCACTGGCACAGATGTTAAATCCGGGTTATTTAAATTCCTCCAGTGCGTTTCTGTTTAGCTTTTTCATCAGCAGGTATAAACAACACTTCCTGGTGCAGCCAAGCCCTGAACGACGGCAATTAGTCAGAATTAATGACTCTTTATCTCCTTACGCCTGAGTAAACAAGCTTTGCCGTTCTTGCATATCTATCAATCAGTAGAAAAAATTTTAAAAAATCCTGGTGAGAAGACAAACCCAATAAGTGGTGACTGCCACCCGGCTCGGTATCGGCGGGAGGCAAGACGAGGCCCTCCGCCGAACCACTGAGGCTGCCCCCACCACGCGACACGCACACACCCGCCCCACCCAGAGCACCCACGCCACACTGAGGCTAGGGTACTGCCCACCCCTTACACACACACACACACACACACATACACTACCTCTCCTCCCTGGCACTGTGTTCCCGTGCCAAGGTGCTGCTACCGCCCTCCCGCCGGCCCCTGCCTGTCACCACCCCATCCTCCCATGCCCCTCACCACCCTCTTCCTCCCCTGCCACCTGCATCACCCTCTCCTATACCCATCACCACCCCCTTCCCTCCCACACCCATCACCACTCCCTTCCCTCCCCTCCTCGTTACTATCCCCTCTCCCTGCCGTCACTATCCCTCTTCCCCCTACCCCCTCACCACTCTCTCTCCCTTACCCCTCAGCACCCCTCCCCCTGCCCATCATCACCCCCTTTCCCCTACCCGTCACTTCCCCCTCCATGCTCTGCTACCCCCAACACCCTACCCCTCTCCCCCACTTCCTACCACCCTGCCCCTTCCACACTTTTCACCACCTCGTCACTACACACGTCCTGGCTACCTCAGACCACCATGAAGCCCTTCCTTTCACAGTAGCCCCTGCACATAACACACAAACAATATACATCTCTGCGCAGTAGGCCAAGTGTGGTTAGTTAAAGAGGCAACTTTGCATCTCTTCCTTACCCGTCATTTGTGTGTATGGCTCCCTAACAATTTCGTCCGTAATATTTTTGGAAACTAGGTCGGTATTGAAACGATATAAGAAACAAAGAGGGGATTATAAAGGTGTAATATACAAAATGAATCGCTGTGAAAAAGGTCCTGAAAAGCCTAATAAGGAAAAGAGAATACGATCCCATAACACCATTGTTTCTCAGACTGAGCCGCGACCACCAGGAGGACCATAAGTTTCCATGGGTCAGCGATCTGCCTGTGCTAATGCATAATCATTATTAATTTTTCTACATATTTGGGGTGTCAGGTGTGCACAGAATGGTTGGGTTTCATTTTTTTCTAATTATTCACTCATGGCGTAATTCTTAGAGGAGCCACATTACAATCGAAATAGTTCTAAGGCAGTGTGCACAGCACGTGGCATCAGTCAGCTGCTGTATGGGATCGCATCAAGCAACCGTTGGTCAGTACCAGACATGCCAGTCGCGGGCTTTGGTTCTGGTTAGTTAGGTGGAGAGTCAGCTTTCATAGCAGAGATCGTATCTAAAGCTAGAAACAGACTGATTGGCGTCGAGACCGTTCTGCGATATTCGTTAAGAAACATAAGAGACAATTCATATATGGTATGTTGGTGCCAAAGAAAGAACAAATAAAAAAAATGTGTTATGCCGACTGTGCTACAACCAACAAACAACAGTGCATCTAAACAGACACTAAATCAAGCTGTACCTTACAAATAAACTTTTTCCTGTGGGGATGACTGGGTCTAGCGACGACAAGTTTCTCGGACAGGTGGTCATTTGGCAAAGCCAACAAACCATAAACAGCGCACCCAAAATACCTACGTGCACAAGACCCCTACACAACAGACACGAAATACATAACTACCTCGCCTAATGCTCCCTACATATTAAACCCTACGCAGTGCAGACTATGTCACCATGTACAATACCCACAACATTGCCGTCCTTGTACAATACACACAAAATATTAACCTTGCACCGGACACCAACACAACAGACCCTACACGATGCACTCAGAGCATGACTTTGTACAGTACCACCTCCACAACAGGCACAAAACATTGCACACAAAATACTTCCGATACCTTATATATCTCCTTCACAATAATCCTTACAAATATACCCTACTCTTAACAAAAAAATCTTAAAACATCTTTCCTATCTCAACCTTCTTTCTGATCGTCAGTATGGGTTCCGTCAGGGACGCTCCACTGGCGATCTTCTCACCTACCTTTCAGACTCCTGGTCATCCTCCTTTCGGGATTTTGGCGAAAGCTTTGCCATTGCACTTGACATCTCAAAGGCTTCCGATTGAGTCTGGCATAAATCTTTAATTTCCAAACTGCCCTCGTACGGTTTCTATCCTTCTGTCTGTGCCTTCATCTGTAGCTTCCTTTCTAGTCGTTCTATAGCTGCTGTTGTAGACGGCCATCGTTCTTCTCCTAGATCTATCAACAGTGGTGTTCCTCAGGGCTCTGTCCTATCACCAACTTTCTTCCTTTTATTCATTAGTGATCTAAGCTGCACATCTAACCCTATCCACTCGTACGCTGATGATTCCATCCTTCACCTTTCCATTCGGTTTCCGCAACGTCTATCTCAGCAGTTACTTCAACAAACAAGGGATGAGGCTTTGGCACACCTAATGTCTGACTTTGCTCGTATCTGTGACTGGGGAAAAATAATCTTGTCTTTAATGCATCAAAGACTCAGTTTTTTCACCTATTAACCCGTCAAAATCTTCCACAGGAATACCCACTAATGTTTAATAATATCCAGTTCAATCCTGCATCATCCTTGAACATGCTTGGGGTTTCATTCACTCGGGACTTATCTTGGAAAGATCATATTGCATCTCTTGTAAAATCTGCTTCCAAGAGATTAGGTGTGCTAAGCTGACTCCGTGCCTTCTTTACCCCTGCACAGTTGTTGACTTTATTCACAGGTTTTATTCGCCCCTGTTTAGAGTACAACTCTCATGTGTGGGGAGGCTTCCCACATACAGCCTTTCTCAATAGGGTGGAGTCAAAGGCTTTTCGTCTCATCAACTCTCCTCCTCTTACTGGCTCCCTTCAAACTCTGTCTCTTCGCCGCACTGTTGCCTCTTTATCTCTTTTCTATCGCTACTTCAATGGTCACTGCTCCTCTGAACTGCCTGCTTGCATCCCTCCACCTCTATGACAGGTGCGTAGCACCCGTATAGCAACAAACTCGCATCCCTTTTCTGTCTAACTCTCTAATGCAAGAGTTAACCGTTTCTCCCATTCCTTCATTTATGCAACAGGTCAACGCTGGAGCTGTCTACCTCTGTCTGTATTTCCTACTTCCTATGATTTCCAGTCTTTCAAACACAGTGTGTCCAGGCATAACGAAATAGTGGATTTTGAATTTGGCTCTCTTTTGTATTGTTTTGGTTTTTTTCTTGGAAGAAACTGTTTTGCGGGCTCAGCCTTTGGTTCCATCTTGCGTAAAAAAGAAAAAAACTCAGTACACAAAACACTTCCTTGTACAATACCCATTGTAAAACGACTCTATACAAATAAAATACTACCTTGCACAATACCCCTATACTACACAGTCTATATATTACAAACAAAATACTAACTTGCAGTATACTTGCTTCACAATACCCCCATCCTTCCCCTGTCCCCCTGCCGTCGCCTACCCCAGCCTTCCAAACCCAGTTCCCTATGGGCCTTTACCCTACTTGTCACCTCCCTGTCGCTAACTCTCTGTCTGCCTCGCCTCTCATCATCCACCCCGCTAAATACTGGTCTGCCTCTTCCACATCTGTATTCTGTAATGGCTCGATCTTGTCTAATACCTTCATCTTAATTATTACCTCCACCCTTCCACCTCCACCTCACCTCTAGTCTTCCCTGATACCTTCACACTTCCCCTTCCAACACACCTTCTCATTAATACCTCGACTCTTCCTCCTGCGCCTCACCTTCGCTAATAACTCCACTCTTCCCTTCCGCATTGCCTGTCTTTCGTAATACCTCCACCTCACATGTCTTTCTTAATACTTCCACCTCTCCGCCTCCATCTCATCTCTGTCCTCTCTGCATGTTACCTCCACCCTTCTTCTTCCCTTCATGTCTGTTTTCCATATGACCTCCTTCCTTTCTCCTCCATCTCACTTGTCTTCCCAAACACCTTCACCTCATCTGTCGTCCCTAATACCTTCACTCTTCGTCTTCCATCTCACCTTCTTCTCTAATACCTCCAGTTTTTCTTGTCTTTCCCAATAACTCCACCTTTCCTCTTCCACTTCACCTGTCTTTCCTAATACTTCCACCCGTCCTCTTCCACCTCATCTTTGTCTTCCCCAATACCTCCACCCTTCCTCCTCCACCTTAATTGTCATCCCTAATAACTGCACTCTTTCACCGCCTCCTCTATATCCTCTCCCTTACCTCCGCCCTTCCTCTTTCACCTTCATTTATGCTCTCCTTCTCTTTCCTGACTCTGCCATCCCCTGCTAGTTAAATATAACCAGTAGTAGACCTAACACGTTAACTACAACAATAGTCCCAGCAGGTCATATCCATAACAAACCCTTGTATTTTATATCCAACAATCGTCTCTGTACATTACACCCCAAAACAACCCCGATACAATCCATCCACCAACAGACCCCGAACAATGTACCCCAAAATAGCCCTTGAGCAGTACGACCAACAATAACCCCATACAATAAATTAACAATAGCCCCTGCGCAATACATCCAGCAATGGCATCGCTCAATGCACCCATCACTAACCTCAGAACAATATATCCAACAATAGTCCCAGCACAGTACATCCAGCAGTAGTCTCCGTGCAATACACAACAATAACTCTCATACATTAGCTCAGTACAATACATCCAGCGATAGCCTCAGTACAATACACTCAACAATAGCCCCTGTACAATACACTCAACAATAGCCCCCATACAATAGCCTCAGGACAATCCACCTGAGCATAACCCCTGGTACTGGTTCCCCTTCCCACTCATGTACGCCTGTGCCCATAAAATGTAAATATAGCAGCACAGATCTGACATCCCAGTAGCCGCTTACCCGCTACTTTATTTACATTTATTCATTTATTTATATTTATGTTTATTTTTTATACATCTGTGTTGTGAGAGTTTGTGGTCGGTGGGGGTGCCCGTCATCCACTCACTCAGTGTAGTGGTACTCAGTTTCGGGTAACTTTACATCCATCCATCATCCAATCCTACGTTGCCCCATGAGGAGCGTAAGAGCCCGGGGCTAGGCAGTTGGTCCTGACATTTAAGATGCGAGTGACCAACCTCACTCATCTCTGAGTGGCATTACTTGAGCAATAAACCCCAGCCATCCCTTAGATATAAACCTTCACCGGCTCAATCCGACTGGAGCACAATAATTACCCACTAAACCACCAGGCGCCAAAATTTGGTTATATGCTTACCACCCAGCGTAGTAAATAGTTTCCTGGCGTACAGGAAACCATATGGCTTGTCACTCAGTGTAGAGTCACCCACGGGCAGAAGGAAGAGGAAAGAATGAAGGAATGAAAGACAGAAGAGGGAGTGTAAAGTCACCCGTAGGCAGAAGGACGAGGAAAGAATGAAGGAAAGAAAGATAGAAGAAGATGGAAGAAAAGAAGGATGGAGGAGGGGACAGGGCAGAGACCCGAGAGCAGCACTACATTGAGTGAGTGGATGGTGAGCGACCCCACCTACCACTAACTGAGTGACAAAAATGATTTCCTGAAACCAGAAAATCATTTAATACGCTGGGTGGTAACCTTATAACCAACCAACGTTTGTTCCCTACGTGTCAACAAGTGGGTTCGCGGAGGGTTAGTGCCCCTCCCCGGTAAAAATACAAACAAGAAGCCTCGGATCAGAAGAGACCAGCAGGTGACGACCAAGGACCGGACAAAGGACATGGTACGGATTGCAGCATGAAATGTAAGGGGTGCTAATGATGAGGTGAAAGACAGAGAAATTTCCAGGTGCTGGAGGGTGCAACAGTGGACATATGCTGATTAACTGAGGCATAATGGTGAGGTGAGAGTGTGAGTGAGAGGGACATGGATGGAGTATATGCGTGGGAGTAGGTAACAATGAGAGGGCAGAAGAGGGTGTAGGTACACTGTTTTGTGCATGAGATGGAAGGAGAATATATGACAGTATGGATCAGTTGGTTCAAGGATTGTGTGGGTAAGATTCAAAGTGGGAATACAAATGTGGGCAACTGTGTGTGTGTGTGTGTGTGTGTGTGTGTGTGTGTGTGTGTGTGTGTGTGTGTGTGTGTGTGTGTGTGTGTGTGTGTGTGTGTGTGTGTGTGTGTGTGTGTGTGTGTGTGTGTGTGTGTGTGTGTGTGTGTGTGTGTGTGTGTGTGTGTGTGTGTGTGTGTGTGTGTGTGCACCAACGCAAGACCGTGCAAGCAGAGTGAAAGAAGAGTTCTGGGCAAATGTGGAAGCGTGCATGGAAAAGTTTGAGAGGAATGAGAGAGTGTTTCTGATGGGAGATGTGAATGGAAAAGTAGGGAATGTGAAGGTGGATGGAGTAGTTGGTGAGTGAGATGTGCCTGCAGAAGTGGATGAGAATGGCAGAGCTCTAGCGGACATTTGTGCAGTGAAGGGGTTCGTGATAGCCAATACCCTCTTTAGGCACAAAATGATCCACAGGTACACATGGCGAGTGATGAGAAGGGTTGATGGTGAACTGAATGATCGGAAAGCAGTGACTGATTATGTGTGTTTGAATGACAGAATGAGAAGCTATGTAACGGATGCAAGAGCATACAGAGGTTGAGGGAGTGGACTTTCTGACCACCACTTGGTGGTGGTGAAAGTCAAGGTTCAAATGAAATGGAGGAATGGAAGAAGGGAAGGACAGGAGGAAGCAATCCATAAAAGGAGGGTAGAAAGGCTGCAAGAGGATGGAAAAAAGGCAGAATATAAGAGAGAAGTGGAGGAGCGATTGGGTAAATATGATTTGGAGCAGATGGGGGGGGGGGGTCAAGGTATGTGCAAGATTTTTACAAAAGAAATCTGTACAGCATGAGAGGTGGTGTGTGGGGTGCAGAGAAGCTGAAAGTGGGTGCAAGGAACAGCATGGTGGAATGAAGAGGTGGGGCAAGCTGTGGTGCAAAGAAGAAAGCATATAGGGCGCAGATAGGAAGCAGAGGCAAGGGGGAATTTGAGAACGGTAGAGAGAGTTATACGTAGAGAGGAAGAGAGAGGTGAAAAGATTAGTAAGAGAAAGAAGAGTGGATGAGGAATTTGAAAGGAATCTGAGGGTAATGTGGAAGGAATGTAAGAAAATGTTCCGGAAGGAGGTAAGGATAGTTAGACAGGGTGATAAAGAAGTTAGTTGGGGAGTGAAAGATAAAAATGGTAGATTGAGTGTGAAGAAGGAAGAAAATGTGAGCAGATGGAGAGAACACTTTATGGAACTGTTAAACATACAGAATGAAAGTAATGCAAGCATAAGTGGCTGGGAGAAGGAGGGTGGTGAGAAGGGAGGAAGAGATCAGTAGGATGGAAGCAGTGGAAGAAATGAAGTAAGTCAAAATGGGGAAAGCCCCAGGAATTAATGGAGTGTGTGGTCAAATGATGAAGCATGGGGGAGAGATGGTAATACAATGGATATAGATGTGCAGATTGGCCTGGGAGGAAGGTAGAGTCCCGCAGGACTGGAAGTCAGGTATAATTATTTCCCTGCACAAAGGAAAAGGGGAAAACGAAGTGTGTGGTAATCATAGGGGCATTTGTCTTTTAAATGTAATAGACAAAGGATATAGTAGGATACAGAGTTAGGGAAATAACAGAGGAATTAGTTGAAGAAGAACAGTGAGGTTTTAGGAAGGGAAGAGGTTGTGTAAATCAGGTATTCATCCCCAGGTGTTTAGTGGAAAAGCTTATAGAGAAGAAAGAAATTGTATACGGCCTTCATGGATTTGGAGAAAGCATATGACAGAATGGATAGAGAAGGAATGTGGAAAAGTTTAAAAATATATGGGGTAAATGGGAAGCTGTTGAATGCCGTGAAGAGTATATATATGAGGGGGCTAAGGCTGCAGTGCATGTGGATAGTGAACTGAGTGAATTTTTCTATCTGAATTTTGGATTGAAACAGGGATATGTCATGTCCCCATGTTCGTTACCTCACCCAGACGGAATCCAGCGAGGTATTGTTTTTGGTTGAGTTCCTTTGTTTCTTTGTTTCTTTCTTTGTTAGCAGCATCACGGAAAAATGGCAGAATGAACTTACATGATACTTTCAGGATATGTGGGCACTGGTCCCAAAAAGAAGTAATTAAATATTTGAAGGTAATTGAGTGACCTTCAAAAGTCAAAATCAAGGTCTCTGATTTTCAAAGGGCTATAAATTGAAACCGGTTGAAGATGGACATATTTACTGCTATCAGCATACAGGAACTCCCATATTGGCTTTCATTTGGCACCAAGATCTTTGACCATGAGTGACCATGAAAAGTCAAACTCCAGGGCACGGATATTCAGGCTAATACTCGAAACTGGTTGCAGAAAGATACTTACTATTATCTACATACAGGAAGTCCCATATGGGCTTATAATTAGTACCATGACCTTTGACCTTAAGTGACCCTGAAAGGTCAAGCTCAAGGTCATGGTTATACAGTGGGTTACAACTCGAAACTGGTTGAAGATAGAGATATTTACTATTATCAAGGTATAGGAAGTCTCATGTGGGCTTTCATTTGGCACCATGGCCTTTGACAAAGAATGACCTTGAAAGGTCAAATGCAAGATCACGGATTTTCAGGGGATTATAACTTGAAAACAGTTGAAAATAAAATAACTGCTGTCGGGCGAAGTTTGTTGTGCCTACCATAACTTGTTCAATCCGTATATGGATAATTGAGATACAAGGTAGGGCAGTGACTGTTGGAGTGGCCCTAATGAGAGAGGGCAGCATTTGGAAACTTCCTGCACTGTTGTTTGCAGATGATACTGTTTTGTTAAGTGAAGACGAATGGGAGCTGTAATGCTTGGTGAATGAGTTTGGGAGAATGTGTAAGTAACGGAATCTAAAGGTGAATGTAGGGAAGAGTAAAGGTTACGATCTTCGAGAGAAGTGAAGTCACTGAATGTACAGTGAGGTTGGATGAGGAGGAAATGGAAAATGTGACTGCATATAAATACTTGGGTAGTGTGATGAGTAAGGATGGAAGTTTGGAGGATAAAGTGCTTGAAAGTGTACAGCATGGAAGAAAGGTTGCTGGTTCTTTGAAAGCAGTGATAAGAAATGGGGAAGTGAGCATGGAAGTAAAAAAAAAAAAAATCGCTGCATGAGAGTACAGTATTGTGATACCAACTGTAACGTATGGAAGTGAAGCTTGGACCTCGCTGGAAGGACACAAGTCAAGAGTGAGAGCAGTGGAAATGAGTTATTTGAGAGGAGCATTTGGAGTTACATGGAGAGACAGACTGACAAATGAGGAAGTGAAGGAGCTTTGTTGTATGAATGTGGATGTGATAGAAAGCGTTAGGAGAAATACACTGAGGTGATTTGGCCATGTAGAGAGGATGGAGAGCGAGGGACTAACGAGGAGAGTGTATGTGAGTGAGGTGGAGGGGGGGAGAGGGAGGGGGAGGCTGAGAATGAGACTGAGGGATGTAGTGGAGAGGTAGATGTGAGAGAGGGGTGTGAGCTGGGAGGAGGGCAAAAAAAAGACCGGGGAGAGGGCGACATGGATGCAGTTTGTTTGTAGTCATCCCTTACGGGATTGAGGCGTCTGGGAATAGATAGACAGTGAGAGTCCAGGCATACGAGAACAACGAGTACTTACTTTCGTTTGTTCTTATTCTTGTTATTGGGTTGGAGAGGGGTAACTTCAAGTGGCGGCATCGATATGATCGGGTGGCAGAGCTGTCCTGTTATACAATCGTCCCTTAACTCCCTCTACTTCTCCCGAAAGGAGGATGGCGAGCCCCAGGACGAGGGCAGATTAAGCCTGCAACCACTCCTCTCCACCCACACCTATCCTACACCCCAATCCCACCCACGGACCGGACCCACCACCTCCGACCCATTTTGCCCCATAGACTCCTTTCCATATGATCTACTTGTATTTTCATCATATGGATTTGCCTCACCCTATGGACTAATTTCCTTCCATGGGGCTCTTTTTCCATGGATTGATTTTCTCTCATGGATCTGCATTTTCCCACGAACCCACTTTACACATGGACCTTTTTATGCCAAGGACCTATTTTTCCCCAATGGCTATATGTCTATTTTTTCCTCTGGAGTTATTTTCCATTTGGACCTATTTTCCACCATGAATCTATTTTCCCCACGTGTACCTCTTCCCTCTCCTGACACAGAGTTCTCCCACCGTGCTTAGGGGTCCTTGTTTGCAGCATGTGTTAGAAACGTAATGCTGTACGGTAGTGAGACTTTGGCAGTGGGATATTCCAACCTGAAGGCTCAGAAGTAGTCCACAGAGATGATAATGGTTAGATCAATGGTTCTCGACATGAGGGGCGCGCCCTCCTAGGAGGGACTGAGCAGTTTCCAAGGGAGGCGTGAGGACTCAAAGAAAACATAGTCTGGCTTGAATGTGTGTGTGTGTGTGTGTGTGTGTGTGTGTGTGTGTGTGTGTGTGTGTGTGTGTGTGTGTGTGTGTGTGTCACGAAGTACTATTGATTGATATTCATTATTCATACTCTGTTTCAGCCTTCAAAGCACAATTTGCTTTTTACCCGTGAAATAAGTTTTTTTTTTTTTTCCTTCATGCCTGTCGCCTGGTCGCTTACTTGATATTTGTCTCTAATCTGGTAATTTCGAGAGAAAATTAAAGATACCAATAAGTTTCATATAGCAAGACGGAGCAAATCCTTTTAAATGTACATGTCCCTCTTTTGAGTGTGTGTGTGTGTGTGTGTGTGTGTGTGTGTGTGTGTGTGTGTGTGTGTGTGTGTGTGTGTGTGTGTGTGTGTGTGTGTGTGTGTGTGTGTGTGTGTGTGTGTTCGACACTGGGCAAAGGCTTCAGGGCCTATATCAAGGCTCAGTTGTCCGCATACACACCTCCATCTCACCACATCGGCACTAACACCCACCGTCCATAAGGAATACATGCTTGGGCTGTCTCACACATGTTTCCCATAAACCTATTTTCTCCTCAGGCCTATTATTTCCCTATTACCTGATTTCTCTCCATGGGGACATCCCAAATCTCCACATGGATTACAGGCACCGACTTCCTACACGTACCTTTTGTACCCACTGAACCTTTGTTTCCACATGGGCCCATCCCCTCAAAATACATATCCCCTATGAACGTATTCTCCCATGGGGACCCATTTCAGCTATGGAGATATTTACTCCACAGACCTATTCCCAGCGGACCTATCTTCTCCCATCCACCCACCCACCCATATCCCTACCCACCCATTCATGTGTAGTAAGCCTTTCTCCTGACTTGATCTCTGGAAGCCATGCATCCACCCACTCACCCAAACAGCCAACTCACCCACTCAATAGGCCCACCCATTCCACCCATAAAACCTAACCACCACATCCACGTACCCAACCCATCCAACTCTTCCCACCCATCCACTCACCACACCCCATCCAACCACCTACTCAACCCTGCCCGCCCACAGTACCACACCTTTCCCACTTAGCCCACTTTATCCACTTTGCCCACCCCACCCATCCACCTCACCCATTCCACTCACCCACTCTGCCCATCCCATCTGCCACAGCTGGGCACAGCAAACGAAGTGTAACTTCTGCAACCGCCAATACGCAAATTCAAACTATTACCTTCTTCAACCGCAAATCCGCAAACTTCTTGAAATTTGCGGTTCTGCAAATGCAGACGCAAACGCAAACCATTTATATCCCTTTCAGTACCACGGCATTACTTTCATTTAATTCTGGATATCATTAGATGATTTTATTAAGCTTAGGATGATATTTTTCGTAATCAGGGGGTTAACAATCATCTCTAGTTACTCACCTACCACAGTTATGTCTTTATTTAATACGACTAACAAACGGTGACTTAATGATGTTTGGAAATTGTCTGTAGTACCCTATAAAATCATATTTATAGTAAAACTAAAATATATATATTTAAACATTATCATATTAATATATTAGACTGTTTTTACTTCAAAACAAGGGTAAACCATTCACTACTGTACATAAATGAATCAAATTATTCCACCACGGTTCACACTTGACAAATTGACACACCAGTCCACCTCTATTCCACAGCTCTAACCTCCTCAGTCATCACTCCACAGCCACAGTCAGACTCCTCCAACAACTGAGACAACTCCATCTTGATCAGGTCCATGTTGACCTTCATAAAAGCAAACGCTCAAACTTCTCAGAGATCAGGCTGGTTTGTGGGCAGGTTTGCGTTTGTGGAAATGCTTCCACCTGCCCACCCACCCATTCTGCCCATCCTACCTGTCCAAACAAACTGCTCACACTCACTCCTCCCCCCCGACCTCTCTCTCTCTCTCTCTCTCTCTCACACACACACACACACACACACACACACACACACACACACGCACGCGCACACACACACACACACACACACACACACACACACACACACACACACTCATCCAATACACGCAAAAAAAAAAAAAAAAAACTCGCAAACGCACGGAAGATGCAAAAACACAAACAGAAATAAAAACACACAACTATCTATCTATCTACTTATCTATCTACCTTTCTGTCTGTCTGTCTGTGTCTGCCTCCACTGTATTATTTCTCATATTCCTTGTCTCGGTGAACAACGATAAATGTGGATGCTGGGTAGGTGCATATTGTATCTTCACATATGATTTATGTTTCTTCAGCAACTACAACCGAACATATCTGTAACTCTTAATCATGTGACGCACCCCATCATAAAGGAAACCATATTCAGAGGCGTCACGACATACTCTTAATAACACTGGTTTTACCTGACCAACAAGTGTAATACTTTACAGGAAAGGGACGCAGGAGAAAAACTCTGGGGTGAACGAAATCCAGTGCACTGTATGACGGGGGCGGATGACTGGCTTGGTGGGGGAGGGAGGGGAGGGGAGGGGAGGGGTTGCAGCGTGATAATTTCACGATATTTCTCAGCAATTCAGTACCGTAAATAAACACAGGGGAGTTTACACACGTATGACAAGCTCGTAACGATACCCTACTGCCCAGCGATATGGTCCAAGTTTTGTTTATTTTGTTTCATCATATGTGTTATATCAGTGAAAGTACTTTTCATGCCCTCTTCCATCTTTCTTCCTTCTATACACAAACTCTTCTTATCCCCTACACCACACCACCTGATACACAGTTCATCCCTTTCCTCATTGTTGTTAGTGATTCGACGATCCATACTTCAACACTCCAGGAGTTCAGACCTCGCACAAGGACAGCGTTGGCAACGCTAAGTGTTAAAGATGGAAACTTGTTTAACTGTATATTCCTATTCATTTCCGAACGATACATAACGAGAGAATGAGCAATGATTTCTAAACCCAATATTGTTGTCTTCGAAGCCCAACAAATTTCCAATAATTATATGTTAGCGTTCCAAATTATTCTACTATAAAGTGGCTAGATATTACTGACTGCATCATTTCATATAAGACTCAGCTATGGGCAGAGAAGCATACAAAGCCTCTCTCAGATTAGGAATATTAGCCAGGAAAGGAAAGTAACAAAGAGTAATAAGTAAAATACTAGGCGAACTTTTGTCCTCGACAGTACTGCTAAAAAAAGAGGTGTTTCGCGCCCCTTGTTATTTAATATTATCGTCAGAAATCTTAACTGTTTTGTTCTTACTGTCACCAGAGGAACGTATTTAATACTGAAGTGCCTCCTAGTTGAGGAAAAGTTACTTCAAGCCTTCATCCAACCCTTCCTGGTCGAAAGGTTTCCCTTAAATGAATAAAATCGTCTGGTGACAGCAAGAATAAAACAGATTTTGTCATCGTAGATAAGTTTTTTTTTTTTTTAATTCTTGCCACCGCCAGGTGACTTTACTCAACTTCATCCCTACAATACGACGATTATAAGTTTTTAGTGTATTCTTGCTACTGGCAGACGGGTTTATTTAACTCTGGAATCCCCAACCAAAAGATTAATATTAGATAATAATTATTACTGTAATTATTAATGATCATAGGTGTCAAGTGGAACAAAGAGGTATCACCCAAAACAGTTCTGACATTCCGCATTGACATTTCGTTTGTTGTCACACACACACACACACACACACACACACACACACACACACACAGGCATATTCATAGACTCAAAAATTAATTACATAAAAACTCATGTTAAGTACTATTAAATCGGGGTTAAAGGTGGGGGTGGGAGACCATGATTGCATATTTTCGTATTCTGTGAAGCCAGTAGCCATTGAATATAGTAACAGTGGATGTCAGCCCAACCTACCCAACATTCTCAGTAAATATCGGCATTTATTTCCAAAAAACTTTAATTGTTGATGCACCATCACAGTTAATATACTGAATTAAAACAATGAATTTAATAAAAGGATGAGATTCCATACTCACAGGCCATGCCTCTTATTTCTCTTCTCTTTCACTCTACTTCTCTTCCACTTAGATGGATCACGAGTGCGTTTCCTTGCACGTGAGAGCCTCTCGGAGACAATTAAAAAAAAAAAAAAAAAGTTAACAACAGATCCAAAGGAACGGCGATGCACACCTCAAGAAATTTCGGCAAACTGAGGTGGTGAAGGAGGGGTGGGGTGCGCGCGCTGATTGGGTGAGACCAGCAGATGCTTGGCCGAATCTGCGCGCCTTATTGGCTGTAAGGCAGGGGATCATAACCCAAATCACTACCGTTCTTCAGCACAGTCCATTTGGCTTACGTTATGCAGCAAGGTCGAGTTCTGAGATCTAGGCCAGGGTCGAGACCCTAATGGAAGGGGCTGTAGGCCAGGGTAGGTTGGACCTGTGGCTAAATTTTGCCATTTTGGTTGATACGCCCTTGTTCCACGGGACTCCGTCGCAGCAACAGATAGATACGCTTTTCATTCGAAGTCTGTCCTAAAGCCGTGGCCACGTGGGACGTTTTCGAGCAATTCTTTCTTCCAGAATTGGTGTTTTTTCTCGATATAAGGACGTTCAAAAGTTTTCTGAGCGATTATTTCAGAGATTTACAGATAAGCGTGTCCTTCTCGAGCCGAAAAGACTTTCAACAAATCAGTGGTAATACTGTTATGTCCACGTCCCACACTGCCACAGGCTCCAACAGCAGTAGTTCAGTATAGGAAGGACGTTGCCCCCTAAGTTGTTCTTCCTAGTGGCAGCCTTTATGTGTACAACAAAAGGTCAGCTAGGGCGTTGTATGTAAACACGAGTTTCTCGCTTTCATTGTCTTTATTTAGCAAATAATTACACAGTCAACTTCACAACTCCAGAGCTACACTAACTTCTCAGGGCCACAGGTACAACTAAAATTAACTGAAAATGCTCTATTCTCTCCCCCATCTTTATATAATCTTGAATTACGCTTGAATCTTCTAATTTACTGTAGCACCTACAGTTACCAAATTGGAGACATCCAAAACATGCCAGAGTTTTCTTACATTACATAACACTATAAATACAAACATAAATTATATGTGAATATTACCTAATCCTCCAAATGAAACATTATAGAAAGGAAACGAATAAAAATTCATGCATAAATTTACGAAATAACTCCACTCATAACATCAGGCTATCTGGCAACTCTGACTCGTAACTTCAAATCATCAAATGCGAGAATCAACATTAACTCTCCAGAACCACACAACTAACACTCTTACTTAACATTACCCCCTTCTCTACTCCTTTTGTCATCCCAACAAAACTGCACAACATTAACAAGCATAATCCTTAATCCAAACTAACATCTAATCTTACACAACTTATCAGGTCTCCTATGCCGCTTCTGATGTCGTCCCTGCTCTTCCACAGAGTCCACCTGTCCTGGAACTATTTGGGTCTCTTCCTGATTCATCTCTTCCCTAGGGAAAATGTCACCATGCTCTTGTACTTCAGCTCCTTGGTCCTCCTCGACAGTATCGGCTAAAGATGTGCATGATTCCTTGAAGACGCCCCACCTGTACTCTCCTGGCCATAGTACTGCCACAGATGATTCATGTGTACTACCTTTGGCAGAGACTTCCTGCCCCTCCGAATCCGGTACATTACGTCTGACAGGCAGTCCCTCACACTATAGGGCCCATCCCACGGGCTCTGTAGCTTCGGTAACTGTCCCTTCTTCCGCTGGGGATTGTACAGCCAAACTCTGTCACCATCCTTGAAGCTCACCTCACTTGTCTTGGCATCATACTTGCCCTTCATCACTTCGCCTGAAAACTTCAGAGTGTCTCGAACTTGATGGTGTACCTCAGCCAGTCTCTCCTGAAGATGCATTGCATAGCTGGAGGTGTGTGTAGGGAGCTCTTCCCAGGTGGTCTTCCCATTAACATATCAACTGGCAATCATAACTGGTGATCTAGCATCAGTTTTGCAGGGGTGTAGCTGGTAGACTCATGGGATGCAACCAATGTGCCATCAGCAATGAAGGTAATTCTGGTCCCATTCCATCTGTCCCTCTACACAGTACTTGGCTAGTTGTCCCAGGGTCCAGTTGAATTTCTTCACCATCCTATCTGACTGTGGCCTTAGTGGGGTTATCCTGGTCTTCTTGATCCTCAGTAACTTGCAGCACTCACGGAACACAGCAGACTCAGTTTCTACCCTGGTCTGAATGTAGCTCTTCTGGCATCCCAAAACAACAGAATAACTGGTCAGCCAACACCTAAGCAATGGTTGTGGCTTCCTGATAGGGGATGACATAGGTTTCTGGCCACTCTGTGAAGTAATTCATAGCGACACAAATATACCAGTTTCCCCTTGCAGTGAGTGGCAGAGGTCCAGCAATGTCCACCACGACTTTTTCCACGATGCACCCAGTTGGTACAGCTGAAGAGGGGCACAACCACGTTTCTTGGGTCCCTTCTTGGCACAGCATACATCACAGGCCCAGCACCACTCTTCAGCATCTTGACGTATACCAGTCCAGTAGAACATCTGTCGCAGCTGACTTAGTGTTTAGTTCACTACCAGGTGCCCACAAGTGATGTGATTATGAGATTCTTCTAATACCTCAGACCTCATTGTCTTAGGAACCACCAGTTGCCAATACTTAATGAGGCTGACGTTTCAGTAGTCTGTTGTTCAAACAAAGAAGGTCCGACTGACTCCAGTAGTTCTTGGTCACAGGGCAGAACCGGGAAACCTCTTCCCAAGGTGCTCGCACTGTACTCCATTGCAGCCACTCTAGCACTGGTTGTAAACCCGTATCCTCAATCTGCATCCTCTTCACGTCTTCTTCATCTGACACTGGCCCTGTCACCGCAGTACGGCTGCATTTCTTGCTACGATCCTCATTCATACCACATTGCTTGCACTCTGGGTCACAAGGCTGACGACTCAGGCTGTCAGCATTGCCATGTACCCGTCCAGGACGGTGCTGCATCTCATAGTTGTGCTGGTCTAGCATCCCAAGTCAGCATGCTAATTGTCCTTCCGGATTCTTTAATATCATCAGCCACTTCAGTGCTCCATGGACTGTTCTGATGATGAAGTAAGACCCATACAAGCAGGGATGGAAGAAATCAAAGCTCTTCATCACTGCCAAGAGCTCCTTATGGGTCACACGATAGTTCCGCTTGCGTGGGCTAACCTTCTTGTTGTAATATGCCACCACATACTCTTTGTCATCCTTCTTCTGCAACAGGATTCCACCAATACCTTGGTCACTAGCATCACAGTCCAGGACGAATGGCTGACTCTGATGTGGGTAGGGCAACACTGTAGAGCTTGCCAACGAATGCTGGAGTTCACTGAAGGCCTTCTGAGTCACTGCAGTCCATGTAAACTTCTTCCTCTTCCCCAACAACTTGTGTTGAGGTACAGCTACCATTCCAAAGTCCTTGACATAATGCCGATAGTAGGTACACAAGCCCAGGAAACACCGCAGTTCCTTCACACAAGTTGAAACTGGCCAGTTTTAAGCTGCGACCTTCTCCGCATCAGAACAGATGCCGCCCATGCCTACAAAGTGTCCCAGGTACGTCACATCCTTCTGGAACAAGTAGTACCGGTACTTCTTGGGGTTAAGCTTGAGGTGTGCTGCTCGGACCCTGTTGAACACTGATGGCCTCTCCAATTCATGGTCGAAAATCCGTCCAAACACAATTACATCATCAAGAATGATGAGAGCTGTCTGCCACTGCAAGCTTCCCAGTACTTGATCCATGAGACACTCAAAAGTAGCAGGGGCATTACATGGGTCAAATGACATCACTTTGAACTGCCATAAACCCTGTCCGTGTGAAAAAGCTCTTTTCTCCTTGCCATTTTTGGTGACCTTGACCTGGTGATATCCTGCTTTCACGTCTAGGGTGGAAAACCACTTGGCAACTGACAGAGCATCCAGGGTGTCATCAGTTCTTGGCAATGGCAAAGAGTAGCATCCTTCACTGTCACTTCATTCAAGGCTCGATAATCCACACAGCACCTTACTAAGCCGTCCTTCTTCCGTACCAGAACAACTGTTGATACCCAGGGACTGCTGTTGATGCCCTGTCTTTGAAGATTTGCCATCACCTTCTCCATTTCTTGCCAATGAGCTGGTGTCATCCTCCAAGTTGGATGTTTACTCGGGTGGAGATCCCTGGTGTTGATACAATGCTCTACCAGATCTGTGCATCCCAGGTCTAGGTCTCTGGTGGAAAAGACATCAGCAAACTTCACCAGCAGTTTCCTTAACTACAGCACTTGTGAGTCATCCAGGCATTGGCAACTCTTTGAAAACAGGTCTTTTAAGTGGTCTGGCAGGTTCCCATCTTCTTTGACAACACTCCTTTTACAAGCCTTCCACTGATGCTACTCAGGGTCCACCGCCTGGCACAGTCCCACAATTTCTCCCTTGTTGATCTTCTGTGGCTCATGGAAGAAACTGGCCACCACAACCGGCACTTCAGCTGCCGCTGTTTCCACCAAAGTTCTCCCCATCATCACTCCGGCCTTCGTCTGGCATCTTACATCAGGCTCCACTACCTCTAGACAGCTGTCAAAAGAGCTACTCACTTTGCACTGGAGAAATATTTCTTATTTTGGGGTATCACTGTAGAACAATTGTAGATGTCTTTTCGCGGCTCTGTTCTTGCTCCTTGTTCCATTTGTAACAATCCTTCTTCATGTGTCCCGGTTTCCTGCAGAACCAGCAAACTCCTCCAGTCTTCTCCTGTTCTCTCTTCCATTTGTAGCAGTCCTTTCTCCTATATCATGGTTTTTCACAGTACCAGCAACTTTCCTCAAATTTTGCTGCTTTACATACCTGTCCCTTTCTTGCCTTGAATCCTGCACTACGACCTGCCTGAAAAGTGGATTTACTGGACCTGATGTAGGACTCAAATTCCAGAGCCCTGGCTAGTGCTTCTTGCATGTATTTGGGTTATGCCTGCTTCACTTGCACTTTCAACTCAGCACTATCAAGAGCATCGATGAACTAGTCCCTCAGAAGAATAGTCAACAGGTCAGGTGCTGCTCCAGGATACGCCGTGTGTGCCGTCCTCTCCAGGTCATGAGCAAGCTGCTGGAGGGATTCGCCTCTGGCCCGTACACGGGTCCAGAATCTTGCCCTGTAATCCTCAGTCTGGTACATGGTCGCATATCTACACTCCAGCACTTCTACTAGGGACTGATAACTGTTCCTCTCCTCTAGTGACATCTGCCCAAGCATCTCCATTTCAGCACACCTAAGGCTAATGGCAAGCTGCACTACCCTTTGCCTATCATCCCAACCATTCTGATCAGCGAGTAACTCAGACTGCGCACGGTACGCTTCCCAAGATACTTTGCCATTGAAATTCTGAAGTTTCTTTTTAATTGGATCCCCATTGTAGCCATGCACTTCACTGGTTTGGGGCCTAAAAACCGGGGCATCATTATTAAGTCCAGAACTCAATACTCCTGCATGCTATCTTTAGGTGTTTGGGATTCATCAAGATTCAACATATGCTGTCCATTTTCTTTATGTTTCTTGTACACTAGCCTGAGGCTCAGCAGTGCAAAATGTCTCTGCTGCCTCCATTCTGTCACTAATTATCTTTAACTGGTCATCAATATGTTGTCTGTACTCCATAACAATTCTTTCACTAACCTTCATTTGGTTGTCTACATGCTGTCTGCACTCCGTCACAATTCCCTCAATAACTATCTTCAACTGGTAGTCTAGATGCTGTCTGCACTGCATCACGTTATTGCCTACCTCACACTTCTGCTGCTGTAACTCAGCATATACTTTCTCCTTCAATTGTTGCTGTTCTTTCATTTCCCTCATGAAAGAATCTAGTTGTCCTTGCATCCTCAGTTGCAACTCCTTCTGTTGCTCCTGTAATGCCTCTTGAAGTCGTTCATATAATTTTGTCTGTTCTTCAGTTTGTGCCACTGGATGTTCACTTTGTGCTTGCAGTTGTTCTCTGAGTTCTTTCTGTCCATTCTGTGTTTGTAGCTGTTCACTTTGTGCTTGTAGTTGTTCACTGAGTTCTTTCTTGAGCTCTTTTGTCCTTCACTTTGTGCTTGTAGTAACTTCATAATTGCAGTCAAAGACACCTACTCCTGCCTAGCGTGGCTGCTTATCTGTGCACCTTCTGACTCCATGGCGAGGATTTGACCCGCTACAGCATTTTCCGATCCCAACTCCTGACACCACTTGCTACATCCACGTCCCAAACTGCCAAAGGCTCCAACAGCAGTAGTTCATATAGGAAGGACGTTGCCCCGTGAGTTGTTTTTCCTAGAGACAGCCTTCAGGTTTGCAACAAGAGATCAGCTAGGGCATTGTATGTACACACGAGCTGCTCCCTTTCCTTGTCTGTATTTAGCAAATAATAGCACTGTCAGCTTCAGAACTCCAGAACTACACTAGCTTCACAATGCCACAAGTACAACTAAAATTGACTGAAACTGCTCATTCTCTTGTAATGGGGTGTATAAAAGCCCGCGTTGCTTAGAGGCAAAGCGGGGATCCTCTCTTTGACTCAGTGGTAACGTGCGTGGCTATGAGGCGCGAGGACCTGAGTTCAAATCCCGGCCAGACCAGTGATTAATTTGTCAAGTTTCAGTTCGGTCCTTTACATTGGTTGGCAGCGGTGTGGGATGTGAGGCTGGGCTTAGAGGGCCGTGGTGTTGTTGACAGTATCTTAACCTTACATCCCGGGAGTGAGCTGTCGGTGTGGTTCGCGGGCTACCCCAGTGGTGGCCTCCAGTGTGCTACGATACCACGTGTGTTCGAAACTGACCAGATTAATCACTAGAAGAAAAAAATGATGCAATGGGGTGTATAAAAGCCCGCATTGCTTAGAGGTAATGTGAGTGGCTACAGGTCGTCTCAGGGGTGCTGGCAGGAGCTGGAGAAACAGCTCCACCCCGAGGCAGATTGGGTAAGGCTCGCCCGGAAGGTAGTCTAGTATTCCTGCTATGGTGGCAGCGGGCGAGTTCCGGGTCACTGGGGCGCACGACCCAGGCGGTCTTATGCCGCTGTCGTTCCAAGTCCCGGCGTGCTGTCGTTGCTCCTCTGTGGGCTCCTTGTGGGGGTGTCTGGGTACTTCTGGGGGCATTATACTGCATTTTAGCTGGCTACGTAATGGTCAAGTTTTCATCTAACAGTATGACAACCTACGTGGCCCTTCAGGTGACGGGTGGTCTTGTTCTTGTTTGTTTTTGCCAATTCCAGATGATTTTACTCAACCATGGAATGGATTCACTGCTGAAGGTGTTAATGAAGGTTTTATCTAGCCCCTCCAGTTTGGCAAGCGTAGCCTAATGAGTAAAATTGTCTGGCACTAGTAAAAATAAAATTAATAAATATCCTGTGCTTCATCATATTAAAAGGGTTAAACCTGGTAGATGGCACCACATGTATCAGCTATAAAATCAAGTGAGTGGATGATGGCTGCCAACACATACTTCAGTCTGCAGGTGCTGGGGCAGTGGTGAAAGAACAAGACAGGCGATTGGCACTGCTTGGCTTCACATGTAAAGGTGCCGTCACACTGGGACAAAAGTGGCTAACATGCTAGCCAGTTTTGCGACCCGCTAGCCAAACTGACTAACGGTGAGTGAGATTTCGCCTGCGAGGCGAAATGGATAACAATTCTCGCTCACAGCTTGTTGATGGGATTAGAACTCAAATGAGCCTATATTAATTTTGTAATTGGTGAGAAAATGTTCTGTTATTCACAGAAGGAAACTTTAACTAAAATTGTTACGTAAATACAATTTAATTCTTGTGGTTTTTGTTCATTTTCATTTACGTATTGTAACATGAAATAAATATTCGGACACTCGGGTGACCAGCCACGGAGGCAGTCTGTTTTGTCTCCAAACAAGTAAAAATCAGATTTCGATATGGATCCTGTGGCAAAGAAAACTCTAGAAGACTGCTTTGTGGCTCTGGAGTTGCTAAAGCACGTGAGGCGCTTACAGAAATTGAGGAAAAGGGAGTGGGTACTCCGTGGTGGTCTGTTCACAAATGACCACGAGGCGCCAAGGCAGACGAAAGTGTTGGCCGCTTCGGCTCGCAAAAACACACGAGTGTGACGGACACTCGACTTTGCTAGCTGTTTTCACTCGCAAAACTGGCTCGCATGTTAGCCACTTTTGGTCTAGTGTGACGCCGCCTTAACTGCCACCAAAATATAATACCAAAGACCACACTAACAAATTAGAGACCTGGTGGCGTGACTGGTAGAGATGTAGGTCGGTCGGTCTACCTACTTCAATGGTCTGGACTAATGGTAGCCTAGCGTTGGGTCCTCTTTGCTTAGAAGCAGGCAAAATGGGATTTGGCAGTTGACACACGAACGCAGAAGACTAAACACTAAAACGAGAAGATGGGCTGCTTAATACAGGAATGAGACTGAAATACCTGCTCAGTGGAGCGTGCCAGACACCACCACCCCAGGAGGAGGGTACAGGGAGGTGACCTCCACCCTATAAGAAGATGATGGGGAGGCTTTTTCACCTGCCGAACCTTCTGAGCGGGAACGACATATCTCCCCCATGACCCGACGCCCCTCTTCCTCACAGCCAGACCAGCAGGCAGTACGCAGTCTGAGTGCACTACACTCCAACAGAGGAAGCACTTGCCAGAATCGGGGTGGGACACACAACCCTCAAGTCCCAAGCAAGCCCTCGGACGCCGTATCCACTGCATCGGGCTTCATGAGAGGAGAGGACTCCACTAGAGCCTCCAGTCTTGCTGTACCCCAGAGGAGCTGTGGCACAGTAGCATCCACCGGATCTACTATGGGAGGAGTGACCACTGGTTTACCATTCTCTGCCACCCACCTTCAGGAGCCAGCACGTCTCACAAGCGACCTTTGCTGGATCTCCCCAGGAGGGAGGCGGGCCCAGGGGTAGACTCCACCAGAGCAATTTACACAGGACAGACCACTGGTCATCTCCCAAGGTGCCCCAGCCACAACGGCAGGAGGGCAGACTCCACTGGAGCCACGGCATTAGCCAGGAGAGCCCACTGGGCCCCCCCCCTCCCATCGTCCTCAGGACAGGTGCCCCAGTCCCGACGGCAGAAGGACAGTCTCCACTGGAGCTGTGGCAGTAGCCAGGTGAGACCACCGGGCCTCCCCTTCCCACCGTCATCAGGTTCAGCGGCACCCGAAGGAGCCTACCCAGGACCTCCTTCCACCTCTGTCCTGAGTTAGGCAGTGCCCACCGGGTCTGTCTGACTGAAGGAGCACCCACCGGGTCTCCCTCTCACATCTCGGTCCGGAGTTCCAGCAAGGACCGTCAGGCCCGCCAAGCCAGGGAGCAGACCACCGGTCACTCTCCTTCCATGACCCTTGGTATTCCAACTGAGAGTGACGCCCCTTGCTCAGCTTGCCCTTCCTGTGGCGGAGAGAGGCGCTTCTCTCCCCGCCCCTCTCCCTCGGAGAGTGGGAACTGCTTCCCTGCAGGTACCCCGCCAGAGATCAACCAGGGCGAGATGATCCCGAGGCCAGGTCTCCTGCCACTGCAGCTCCACCCTCACCACCCATGGGAGCTGCCGGACTCCCCCAGAGAGAGCAGCTGCAGACCACCCCTGATGGCCTCCTCCCCCAGGTGAGGCCACAGTCCCCAGAGCAGACGGAACACCTCCACCGCCCACCATAGCCGCCTGACCCCTCCTGGCATAGGTGGCCGCAGCCAGCCCCTGATGGCCGCCCCTGCCAGACGGGACCACGGCCCCGCAAGGGCACCTCCCAACCTGCGGCTGACCCTCGGCCAGGGCCTAGCCAGGTCCACCCCCAGGACTCCGACCAGGACTAAGGGCCAGCATCATGCTGCTTGCCTCCTGGCCCTACTCAGCCCCAGCCCCGAGGGCCCTACTTTGCCCAAGGCCCCTACAGAAAGAGGGCCACCCACCACCCTGCCCATCAGCTCTGGTAGGACCTGTGGCGATCCCGATGATGGCCTCCACCAAGAATATATTCCTGACAGCCCGCCCCCTATGCCCAGCTGCCACATGCGGCTGCCAGTACTGGGACCTCCTCCCCAGCATGCCCTAGCGTCCCCCTCTGCCTATACCCATGAGTAGAAAGACTCTGAGGTTATTGTTTGTCCCCTGGTAACATAAAGATACGATTCCAAGCGAAACAGACCCTCCCCAGTGTCCCCAGTGCTACCCCCCCTCTACCTTTGACAGGTGAAATAGCTACCCCAGGGGAAACCCACGTTGATGGCTAATATTGGTACAAGGCGAAAGGCCCCGGCCATTCCCCAGTGTGACCTCCCCCACCCAGTGCAATACATGATGAACTCCCTCCAAGTTTCAGTGTCGTCCCCCTTCCCCTGTAATTACCGTATATCCTCCCACCCCCCCGGTGAGTCTTATTCCGTACACACCGAGTGCATACACTTAGGGAATACTCTCTGTGACTGGCCTACTTAGAGATACTGTGTAACAATAGTGCCCTTCGTTCCTGTCATGGGAGTAGGTAATAGGCGGTATATTCTTCCATCCCATGTCACGCGGGCATAATATAAGGTAGCTGGGATCTCGTCCATGTCACGCAGATGTGTCCAACTAGCATAATGTGCCATCTATGTCACGCAAATATGTATTGGAATGAGAATATACTTCCGTCCCTATCACACGCTGTGTATAGTGAAATAGACTATATTGGGAGTGTTATATGAAATACCAGCCATGGCAACTGAGGACACCACTACACCCCCAGGAGGAGACTACGGAGGGGTATATGGCACGCGCGCAATGTCCATACAATATGGACATAAGTCCCACTGGACCGTGCGCCCCTATAGCCTTGGGCTGCGCCCGGCGCGACCACCCCAGTCCGAGTGTACTGCCTTTTGGCTGAGCTAGCCCTCGCCAGGATCGGGGTGGAGCTGAAAATACAGCTCCAAGCAGCACCCCAGCGATGGCCGGTAGCCACACAAACCAAGAGACAGCTTGTAGCCGCTCTAATAACAAGGAAACGGCCTGTAGCTGCTCAATAATAGGGCAACAGTCTGTAGCCATGCCCTTGTGACAGCCAGTAGCCGCATACAAAAAAGGCAACGGCCTGTAGCCATGCCCCCAAAAAGTACAGCTTGTAGCCGCTCCAACGGGTGCTGCTCAAACCCCTTGCAAAACCCATGACGGCTTGAAGTCGCAACTGAGGAGAGAATGGTACGACCCCTCTCCTTCTGCAGTTGCCTCAGAGGGCATGACACCAGCAACGGCCTTTAGCCACGCCAGTAGGCAGGAGATGGCTTGTAGCCGCTCCTCACCTACACATCGCTATCCATACAGGACTTCAGTGACCACCTGTAGCCACACCTGCAACCAAGCGATGGCCTGTAGCCGCACTTCGTCTGTGGTCCCGTCAGGGAGTCGGGCCCCGGTGACAGCCGGTAGCCACACCGACAGCGAAGGGACAGCCTGTAGCCGCCCTCTGTCTGTTGCCCATGAGACCTTGATGATGGCTCGTAGCCGCGCCAGGGTGGTATGCCACCAAAGTCCCTCGCCCCCTGTGACTCCACATGAGGGCGACCTGCCATCAGTCCTGCCTACCGACAAGGGCGCAGGTCGCATCTCTGTCCACCCAAACTGAGGCAACCTCCAGGAGGAGGACTTCCACCTCGAGGACTGGTGGAGAGGCCCGGTGCTATCCCCAGAGTTGTTCTCCATCCAGTTGGCCCCCGAGAAGGACCCCCACCTGACAGACTCCTGCCAGGAGCGACGCCGCAGCCCCACCCTGACGGCGATGCAGCAGGAAGGAGACCGCAGCCAATGGACCCTCAAGGGCGCCCCCGGGACCCGGGGGCGAGACCTCTCCCCTCCCCGACGAAGGCGACGCCCTTCCCCCACCAGGCGCCTGCGGGAGTGCCTCCAGAACCTGTTTGACCCCAGTCCCCAGCCCCGACAGTGAGGGGCCCTTCACCACGCCCAACCACAGACCTCGTCGAGAGACAGCGCCCCTGCGAGTTGTCCCGTGGCCACGGGACGAAGGGACTCCACCTACTCCAGGCCGACAACTGTGAGTCCCCAGGCCTTCCCGCTTCCCCCTTGCCCGACCAGTGATTGTGATACATAGTTCCCACAGACAGAGAGTGTGAGGCAAAGACTGTGCAGTGCGGATAAGCAGTGAATTCCAGTGCCAGTGATAAAGACGCTTGTGACAGTGCATACCCACCTTGTGCAAAACGAGAGGCAAAACTCGGTGTCGTAAGAATAACTCTTGTGACAGTGCATATCCACCTTGTGTAACCCGAGAGGTAAAATCCAATGATAATATATATATATCCTACAGCCAAGATACAGCGTCTGTGCCAGAATAAGGACTCTCGAACTATCCCCTGCACAGTAAAACCTATATTTTACCCTCTCACTGTGAAACGAGCCACATATACAGGGACTGTGAAACTGTGTATTACCTCTTTACCCAGACTGAGCCCATAGTCTGTCTTGTATCCTGCGCGATACACGAAACCCATCTCACATCCTGTGTATTAACTTTGTGTAGCATATCGTGTGAATTGTCTTCCCGTTCTGTAGCAGAGAGTTTATGGTTGTTGCGCTGTGTTTTTATGCCCTGTTCCTCATATTTGCTGGTTCCTTGAAAGCAGTGATAAGAAACAGGGAAGTGAGCATGGAAGTGAAAAAGTTACTACATGACAGTATTGTGATACCAACTCTAACATATGGAAGCGAAGCTTGGACGTTGTTGGAAGGACACAAGTCAAGAGTGACAGCAGTGGAAATTAGTTAAGAGGAGCCTGTGGAGTCACATGGAGAGAGAGGCTGACGAATGAGGATATAAAGGAGCGTTGTGGTGTGGATGTGGATGTGATAGGAAGCGTTAGGAGGAATACACTGAGGTGGTTTGGCCATGTGGAGAGGATGGAAGGTGAAAGACTGACGCTGAGACTGTATGTGAGTGAGATGGAGGGGGGGAAGAGGGAAGGGGAGACCGAGGATGAGATGGAGGGATGGGGTGGAGAGGTATATGAGAGAGGGGGGTGTGAGTTGGGAGCAGGGCAGTGAAATGGCGGGGGACAGGGCGACGTGGAGGCGATTTGTTTGTGGCCACCCCGAACGGGATTGAGGCGTCTGGCAATAGATAGATAAATAGATCCTCTCATACTGTGTCTCAGCTCCGGTCTAGAAAGGGAACCCAGCTGCACCCTAGGCATTCTTAGAGCGGGAAGCCGGCCTAAAAATGCCTGGCATAACATTATACATTTGGGAACAGGACACACCTGGTATATTGTATGAGATATATGTGTATTGCCGTGTGGATTTATTCTATATAAGTAGGGACATATCAGTGTGTGTGTTGGTCGAAACTCTGTATGAACTAGGTGGAGATATTTAGTGTAAGGTACTATAGTCCTCTGTATCATATTAATATTTTGTTTCATTGAGGTCTGGTCACGGACTGTAGTGTGTAATTTGTTATTGTTAATATACACGTGTGCCTTCGACCAGTCGTGTTTGGACTTCCCTTCCTTGTCTGTGTACTCTGACCCGGTCGAGAACAAAGAGCCCAAGGCTACATCATTCCTGGATCCGAGAAGTCGGAGTCCAGACTACTGTACGCTGCATAACAGAGACAGTGAAAACACAAAAGATCATGTTTCCTACATCAAACACTTACACTACAAAAGCAATATGAAATGGACTTCAGCCACTTTATGAATGGTGAGCATGTGAGTGATGTCACTGAGTACACAAAGTGCAGATGAGATACTGGCCACCTTAGTGGAAGGTCATAATGCCTCGTGAAGTATTATAACCGGAGACAAGAGGCAATGTACAGTATCCGCTCCTCAGTGCTCTGAATCTGGGATGCTCCTTCCCATTACTTATTTCCAATGCCTTTATGATGCCTTAAGTGGTTTGGCACCTCTTTCTAAAGATGCATCTAAAACAACATTATGTAGGAAGAAAGAAAATCCAAAGCAGTAACTGCTATAATTAATGGCACTTAGAATTTAAAGATGCTGTAATGCCATTACTGTTAATGTTGAACTTACAACAGTAGACCCCTGAGATACTTCACATGACTAATGTGCTAACCTGGCACACTGTTTTTTCTTGAAACCACGCATCTTGGGCACTTTTACCCATTATATTAAAATAATGTGTTACATCTCTCTCCTGACCTCTATTTTCCCTTTAACAATCACGTACACCTAGCTTGCTTACAGATGTGCTTACTAAAGACTCCCTACTATGATGTGCAGGGGTAAAACAAGCAATAAAGTGACAAATAGATTTAAATTAAACATATACTGTAGTCGCAGCTACATTCCCTACCATAACTACAGTTACCATCATCACCGCTACTGTAGCTACCATCACTACCACAACTACCATCACTAAAAGGTAGTACAGGAGGTGGGTGGGTACCATCATCCCGGGAGGTACAGTACTACCATTGGACTGACATAGGGCCAAGGCCAGGTAGTTGGCCTTGCACAGTCCCAGGCAGGGAACTAAACCACATTTACCAGAGTGCTGTAGTTGAAGTTTGGGGCTAGGACTGCATCTTATTTATATCGCCTATACACAGCTCACTCAATTGGAAACCATGCCTCCTCCGTTTTCCCAGCACCTTGCCACGAGGAATGACCCTACTCCAAGCCAGGCAAGCCACTGTCTGCAATGGCAAAGTGGCTGCTTGCTTGTGGTCAGTAAGGCCTACTTGGCATGACCATGGTAGTGCTGCAACAACTACCATCACTAACTACTACCCATTTGCCATCACTAACTACAAATATTACCTGTAACATCACTACTACTACCACTGCTGCCATGACTAGTATTACTTTAAGTACCATTACTAACTTTATCTATTGCCAGACGCTTTAATCCCGTAAGGGGTGGCCACAAACAAATCGCCTCCATGTCGCCCTGTCCCCCACCATTTTACTGCCCTCCCCCCAGCTCACACACCCCTCTCTCATATACCTCTCCACTGCATCCCTCAATCTCATCCTTGGCCTCCAACCCCCTCTCCCCCACCACCTCACATAATGTACACACTCCTCGTTGGTCTCTACCTCTACAGTACATCTTCACATGGCCAAACCACCTCAATGCATTTCTCCAAATGCTTTCTGTCACATTCAAGGCCATAACACAACTCTCCTTCACGTACTCATTTGTCAGTCTCTCAGCTCCACATGCTCCACTCAGGTCATTTCCACTGCTCTCACTCTTGACTTGTTTCCTTCCAACAACATCCAAGCTTCACTTCCATACATTAGAGTTGGTATCACAGTACTATCATGTTGCAACTTTTTTATTTCCATTCTCACTTTCCTCTCTCTTATCACTGCTTTTAAAGAATCAGCAACCTTGCTTCCTTGTTGTACCCTTTGAAGCACTTCACCCTCCACTCTTCCATCCTTACTCATCACACTACCCAAGTATTTAAATGCACTCACATTTTCCATTTCCTCACCCTCCAACCTCACTGTACATTCAGTAACATCATTTCTCTCGAAGACCATAACTTTGCTCTTCCCTACATTCTCCTTTAGATTCTGTTTCTTATACTCTCCAAAACTCATTCACCAAGCATTGCAGCTCCTCTTCATCTTCACCTAACAATACAATATCATCTGCAATCACTAGAACAGGAAGTTTACAAATGCTGCCCTTTCTCATTAGCACCGCTCCAACATCCACTGCCCTACCTTGTATCTCGTTTAAAACCCCATCCATATACAGATTGAACAACCATGGAGACATGACATCCCTGTTTCAATCCAACATTCACACAGAAAAATTCACACTGTTCACTATCCACATGCAGCATTGCAGTGTTAGCACCCTCGTACATACTCTTCATGGCATTCAACAACTTCTCCTTTACTCCATATACTGTATTCTTAATACAGTATTTTCCACATTCTATATCTATCCACCCTGCCATATGCTTTCTCCAAATCCATGAAGGCTGCATACAACTTCTTTCCCTTCCCTAGAAACTTTTACACTAAACACCTAGGATGAATATCTGATCTACACAACCTCTTCCATTCCTTAAACCTCTCATCTCTAATTCCTCTGTTATTTTTGCAACTCTGTCAATAAGTATCCTACCATATACTTTTCCCATTACACTAGAAGACAAATGCCCTCATGATTACCACACACTTTTTCCCCTTTTCCTTTGCACAGGGGAATAATTATACCCGACTTCCAATCCTCCAGGTCTCTACCTTCCTCCCAGGCCAATCTCCACATCTTCCACATCCATTCTACTATTCTCTCTCCTCCATGCTTCACCATTTCACCATACACTCCATCAGTTCCTGGGACTTTCTCCATTACTACAACTGCTATAATAGCTTCTTAGGGCTCCATTCTTTCACTTTTTATCTTATACATACATGACATTCCTATACCCCAGCTGTCCTCAAACATTGTTTCATATGTAAATGACATTACCACACTAACCTCTCACCACATTGTAGTCACAGCCTGTACATTGCAAAAATGCTTCTTCAGCAGGGTGATGTGGAGCCAATTATGGTGTCCCTGTTAACAGGGTGAATAAAAATGTGGTTTCCATCCAGGAACCAATCATCCACACTCTTCCCCAGACCTTGCTGTGACAAGGCTCTGTCCACAGCAAGGGCACATTGGTTCACTACATGGAATGGCACTGCATAGGCAACTTCTTGTCTGTGGTTGATGGGTCTGCTTAGCCAGACAGACCAGGGTTACTTTACTTATGCTACTACTACTATTGTTGCTACTGCCACTGCTGCTGCTGCTGTTGCTTTTACTACTGCTACTACCACTACTACTATCATCATCTCAACATGCTACTCTGGCATGGGTTGACGACAACAGGCTGATGATTGTGCCAGCCAGATCCACCATCACACTCATCACCAGCAGCAAGCACAAGCACAGATACTCCCCAGACATCACAACATAATATTTGTGCCACTACTAGGATTCCTGGAGGGACTTACAACATTTTGACTCACCTTCAAGGACCACATACAGTACTAGACATCAAGAGGTGATGCACTCCCACACTCAATGCGTCCCGGGCACTTAGGAACAGACTGGGCAACAGAAAGAAACACTCTTCTTACTCCATAAACAATACATAAGACTGGTAATGTCCTGTCTCCCTGTCATGGGTCCCCCATCCTATACAGTATGACACCCACTACAACACAATGAAGACCATACAGAACAATGCTCTTTGCACTGGCTGCACCAAAGCCACTCCTACAACTAACTCATCCTTTAAAACTAAAATCATCCCTGTCTGAGAATATCTTGATGTGAGAGGCACACAGTTCTAAGCACAGCTTGCGCCAATATACAATCCTGTCATTCCGTAATTGTCACACACCAGAACTAGTCACAAATCAGTCACCAAAAAAAATTACCAGATCCTAATGATAACATCCCACTTGTGGATATTATAACACTAGCAATGAAGAAACACCTACAGTGCATAGTCATTTCACATGCAGGGCAATACAACACCTCAGTCAGAACACCACTACAAACCCCCCTTCCCAACATTCACCCATCAGACGTATCCTTAAACAGAGTTGTTCAAGTTCACCTGTTTAGGTTGAGATCCAGACATCAACCAGCCTCAATTCAAGTTGGGTGGAACTGCATATATCATATGCCCTGCTTGTAGAACAGGCTTACACAACATACACAATGGGGCACTGCACAGCACATGCCACATTAAGATGCAGACACAACATTAATGGTGTAGAAAGCCTATAGGATGACCCCATAAGGGTAGCTGCTTACCTGTGGTTAATGGGTCTGCCTGGCCAGAAAGACCAGGGCTAAACAACATCAACAACTGTAACTCCAACTCCCCTCATTAGTCCTATTACAACTACTATGACTACCAAGGCTACCATCACTGCTACTACTAAAACTACCATTAGTGCCATTACCTCAACCACCACCAATTCCAACATTACAACTACCATCACATCCACCACATCTTGAGAGGTTTTCTGCTTAAATCAACTTGCAAATGTGGGAAAAGTGCCATGTAACTTGAAAATGGGCCAAGAGTAAGTTGATTGCATACCAGGAAAAAATGTCTTTGAACCAAGTATATTGAGGTCAGCTTATACAGATGTTATATTCAATTTAACTAACACAGCACAATGGAAATGGAAAAAAATACTATGAACTTACTATTTATTACCTAAGAAATAACAAATAATGGAATCTCTGCAACCTAGAACAAAATGACAAACTTAATCAACTCTATTTTTGCATTTACAAAGGTAAATAATTAAGCATGTACTGCATGTCAAGAAAGATGAATGGCAAGCAAGAGAGATTATTCCAGCAAGCAACTGAGATAAAAGCAACTTCCAGCAGAGTGTAAGATGATTAGAGAGCCAGCTTTGGTCATGGTAGTGCAATGGGACACCAGTCCTGCCACTAGGTACAATTGGACAAAAACTGATGGGATAAGAAGCAATCTTTACAGAATTAAGCCTCTAAGTTTTATTAAATGTACACAATAGTGACTTAAAAATACACAAATGATGGACAACAATTACTGATCTTCACCATTTTTTTGAAGTTATAACAACCAGCCCTACATCACCCTTTCAAGGTGAAGAGGCCCAAGGTCAGATTACCATAATCTAGAACACTGAAGAACAGATCACCAACCTACATCCCTGATCTAACAGAGTTCCTGCATCAGCAATACAACTTACTAAACTGTCTTAAATCACAGAAGGAAAAAAATATATAATAATAATAATTTTTGTTGCTGGTGGAAAGCATATCCTAGATCACCTACCGAGTTCTAATTAATACTTAGTATCCACTGCTTTATGAATGTTTAAAAGTATTGCTATATACCTGCTCTTCCATTGCTATCAGAGGCAAACCACTGTGAAGACTGCCTCTCATCCCATTAATTCAGACTACAAAACATCTTCACCATCCTGAAATTTCAGTTAGTGGCAAAACTGGCAGTCAACTCTGATGATACCTGGCTTTCTTTTTTCTCATCCTATACTCTTTGAGTGAGGCCTCACTGGTACTATACTATCACTACTGCATCAATTAATGTAACCCTGAATCTACTTAAGTGAATTTATGATCATCTACAGTAAACAAAAACTTCCAGAAAATGTACCTATTAACCTTAACGTGATAATACAATGATGATTAGAAAAAGATATATTGCATAAAAATAGTCCTGTTACTTTTAATTTCATACTTTGGCTGATTAAGCATTACACACATTTCATCCTCATTATCTACAACAAATTAGTCAAATTTACATCAGTGGTAACAGAGGACAAATATCAAGTGGGGCACCTGGCATTTACACATTAATAGGTCTATATCACCAACTACCATCACCTTAACAAATCCCACATTTGAATATTTACATCAATTAAAAGCAGCCAAAATGTGGATGGTGGGTTCATTCTCAGCTCTAAATTTACATACCTGACACCCATAACATTAAATGATTAAAAATTGTCAAAGTTAATTCATCAATTAAGTACAGAGTATTCTACACTAGATGGCCATGGTAATACTGTACACTTACATTAGGTATTCATGCCTATTCCTTTCTTGTTTTCTTTCTTTCTTTTTTAATAAAACCTGTGGCTGTCACTTTCACTGACAAAAAGTGATAACTTTCACATTCACAATGATAATTACTAAATACTGTACTGCTTTACAGCAAACAGTAGCCAAACTGCTTTCCTAGCATTACAGAAGGCAATGAGAAATCAGCACAGTATTTGCAAAACATAAGAGAAGGGTAAGTACTGTATATGCAGTACCATTATACATTATATAGTACAGTATACCATGCTGTTACTTGTGAATCAATATACTGTATTAACACCTTAGTGGACAGCTGACTTACAAAACTCACCATTATCACAGTTGTTTGGTAGTCAGTATTTTGAGATGGATTAGACAAAGCAGGGTTGGAAGGCAAAAATGCACACTAAGAACTTCAAGCAAAATGATCTACCAATAATGCAACTTTTGCAAGAATGCATAATATAGGCATTGTACCGGTATTCACCGATGAAAAAATTTTTCCGAACTTTTTAAAAATGTAGATATGCATTAAAATCCACAAAGGTGTTAGAAAAGTAGTTAAAGGCTTTAAATAAATTAAATGTCAATTCACAGCACATAAACAAACCCTGACCTGGAATAATTAAATAACTGCCTATAACCTTCTATACCTTAACCAAAGATCTACAACTTGTGTATTCTGCATGTTGGATGCATATCAAAATAATTTAGCTAATTAAGACTTTTCTTTCACTTGGAAAGCTTGGTTTGGATTAAGGAGATGTAACCAAATGTAAACTTACTGCAGTACTTTACATTTTTCAAGTTAATATAATAAAATATGAAGTAAATAGACAAGTTTTGACCACTGTTCTGTATTGCATTTTATTATACCCTGGTAACAATATCTGAAGTTATTATGACTGGTGCAATAACAATTTACCATCATGAACTCCATCCAATACAGCATATTAACTGGTAGAGCATAACTAAAGGATACAGCTAAATGTACAATTTCCACACCTGTCTTACATTGTTACATTGAGGTAGGAGCCCAAAAGTTCATTTCGCGGAGTGCTGAAGGTTTTGGGCGCTGGCGTCTCTTTCCCATGAAGTGGCCAGCAGCATCCAAAGTGCTTGCCAACTTGGCTCCTTCATCCATCAACTGAGTCCCAGCAGCAGCAGATGAGGAAAGTGTTGCCCCTCCTACAACACCTTCCTGCACTGATGTACTTCCTTCTCCTGAGCTTGGCTGGTCGGTGTTCTGAGGCTGGAAAGGTTTTGTGCAGAAGTAGCTGTGTGTTGTCGAAGTCTTCCTGGTAGTCTCCATAACTATGTTAGAAAGCTTGCGCTGGAGGACAGGGGAGGTCTTGGGTGTGGGATTTGGTGTGGTATCTGGAGTGCCTGTGATGGCCAGTGACTTAACACTCTCCTCCAGTTCTAGCCTTTTTTCATATTCCTCTTCATTTAAAAGATGTTGTATAGGTGGTTTTGTTCCTGATATCTTCCTAAATGTGCTTATGATGATAGATTCAGAGGTGCTCACTGAGGGACGTGAAGGCTCTTCAGGCACTTTAAGACTCTTCTCAACCTGTGAGCAGGCCTCACTATTGGTAGCTCTTTCTGTATCTGCAAGGAAGTATAGTATTAGTCTCCTGCCTGGGTGCACTGAACTGAAGAACTGCCACTGTTACCAGTGCACTCAATTCATATTTCCATTTATTTCCAAGACAAAGAAGAGAAAAACTACCCAGGTATTCAAAGCATATTGTAAAAGGCAACTGAAACAGGTAAGAATTGGAACTGGAAGTCACTTTTTGCATTGTAAGATATCTAATATCTCTGGATTTCCCAGATCTATCCAATTATGAGATAAGAAGTTCGTTCTGTTCATAAACACTTAAACCTGCCTGCATGCTTCAGCCTTGGTCACCTAATGATGACTCTCCACACTGCTCAATCTCTGGCAGCCTCCCTATTCAGTCCCTTATCTCTGAGCTCACACTTTATGATCCCCTCCCAGGTCTTTTTTTGGTTTGCCTCTCACAACTCTACCCCCAGCGTTCACATTTCTTGCTTTCTGCACCCAATTGTGATTCCCCATACTCTCCACATGCTCAAACCATCTTACTCTACCTTTCCTCATTACAACACCAATACTGTCCCATCCTTCCCCTTAACTCTTCCATTGTAAACCTAGCCCCCCCAAGCCTTGCATTCATGGACGCACTGCACATCCACCTAATTATTGTCATTTCCGTACATATGAGCCTGTAAATATCCTCTTCCTTTACTGCCCAAGTCACTGCCATGTACCATTATACTCTTGACACATGCCGCATACAGAGAACCCTTGCCATGAAGGGAGAACCCTCTCAATGTCAGGAGAGGGAACAGCTCCCTGAACTTCTTCCAGCCACTCCATTCTAGCCACAGAGCTAGCTCCAGCCCCACCTCCAGCACATAACATGTCTCCCAAGCAACATAACTCTTTTATGCATTCAAAACTTAACAACAAGATCAATCCTATCACGCCTGACAATCTCCGCATGCCTCCCCAACACACCATACACATGAAATCTGCATTATCTCGAGATCTATTTCTATTGCCACTACATCTCTTATGCACTCACTTATCACAAACACTGCACAAGATGAAATTACTTCCCATGCCCTTGTGGCAAACTGCACATGGTCACTCTCCCTCTTTGACTATTACCACCAACCCTAGATACCATCACCTTTGTTTTACCTACATTTACTCTCAAGCCCTTGTGCTCCATGCCAGTTCTCCACTTCCACGATCTTTCCTCTGCTTCCCATTCATTCTCTGCAATCCACACCAAATCATCGACATACAACATCTCCCACAGGAGACCATTTCTAAAGTTACGTGAGAGGGCTTCAAGCACCATGATGAACAATAAGGGACTCAAGACTGACATCTGATGCACACCAGCATTCAAGGAAAACTCACCATTCAAACCTCCATTCACTCTCATCCACATAAATATCCATAACCACTCTAACCAGCCACTCCTCGATCCCAAGCTTTCTCACTGCCCACTTCACCACTTCCCCAATGACTCTGTCAAAGACCTTTTCCAAATCAAGAAAAACAAAGTATGGATTCCTTTTTTTCCCTACACATTTTTCTTGAAGCTGTCAAACAATGAATATGGCATCAGTGGTCCCTTTGCCTGGCATAAATCCAATTGCATCTCATCAATATTCACTCATTCTCTTAGCATACCTTCTAGAACTCTCTCCATTATCTTCATTATCTGATCCAAAAGTATTATGCCTCTATAATTTCTTCTTTCCAGGGCATCACCCTTCCCTTTGTAGACATTTACATTCACACTCTTCAGCCAGTCATTTGGGACAACACACTCATACATAACCGTATTTATCAAATCAGGAACTAACCCCACTCCTATATCCCCTGTGGTCTTCAACATTTCAGTAGTCAACCCAGACACACCTAACAACTTCCCCACCCACATCCTGCCTATTGCCCTGCTCACAGTAGCAGCATCAATCAAAGGCCAAAGACCAAATACTGGATCCACTGACTCCAAACCTTTCCTTTTCCAGTCAAACACCTCATGAACCAACCGGTTATAATGCTCTCTCCAGGCGTCTTTAATATCCACACTGTTCACCACTACCTTTCCTTCATCATTCTTCACACACTGCTCACCTATGATATCCCTGTTTTCCCTCTTCATCTGATTTGCCATCTTAAATATCATATTCTTCCTTTCAACATTATTTTGGTTATCCAGTAGAAGTCTCTGAGACTCAGATCTTGCCCTGTATACCTTTTTTCTAGCCCTGTGCCTGGTAGCCAAGAATTCTTCTTTGTTACCATCCCTTTTCCATTCCCCAAAAAAACTTCTTTTCTCCTTAACTGTAAATAAATAAAATTTAGAAGTACACTATTTTTGCATTATACGTTCCATGATAAATGGTCAATCTTTATTTTTCATTCATTCATTCATCATCTAATCCAGTCTTGTCCCATGAGAAGCACAGGAGTTCGAGGCTAGGCAAGTTGGTCCTGACTTTTAAGATGAGAGTGACCAGCCTCAATCATCCCTGGGTGGCATTAAGCATGCAATAATCCCCAACCACCCCCTGGATATAAACCTATCTATCTATCTATCTATTGCCAGACGCCATAAGCCCGTAAGGGGTGGCCATTTGACTTTGAGTTTGTTGTTTTACAGGGAGGGGCACTAACCCTTCACCAACCCACTTGTTGACACGTAGGGAACACGTATGGTTTGGTTATATGGTTACCACCCAGCTTTGTAAATGGTTTCCAGGCTTACAGGAAACCATTTGGCTTGTCACTCAATGTAAAGCCACCTGTAAAGGAAAGAAAAGCAATAAGAAGTGACAGGAAAGATTGGAGAAATAGGAAGAGAGGAGGGCAGGCACAGAAAAAGAATGATAAAGGCTAAGGAAGGAGTAGGCAGCACTACATCAAGTGAGTGGATGATGGTCGCCGCCACCTAGCACAAAAATAAACCTGCCCAGGCTCAATTCGGCTGGAGTGCCTTAATTGCCCACTAAACCACCAAGCCCCATAATTTGGTTATATGGTTACCACTCAGCAAAGTAATGGTTCCCTGGTGTACAGGTAACCATTTGGCTTGTCACTCAGTGTAGAGTTGCCTGTAGACAGAAAAGAGAGGAAAGAATGAAGGAAAGAAAGACAAAAGAGGAAGGATGGAAAGAAGGAAGGAAGAGAGGAAAGGGAAGGCACCCGACAGCAGCACAACACTGAGTGAGTGGATACAGAATTCAAATCCTTTTTTGCTGAAAAATTCCCCACTTCAGAATGACATGAATTCACAAAATGAAAGAAACAGAGAATGTGATACCAGTCATCATCATCGTCATCTTCCTGTCTACTTTGTCGTATTCTTTTTCCAGATCCAAGAATGCCATAAACACCTTATAGTCCTTCTCACAAGCCTTCTCCACTATCTATCTCACTGCAAATATTTGATCCACACATCCTCTGCCACTCCTAAAACCACCTTGTTCATCACTCACTAGGACTTCTGATATTTCTCTTACTTTCTCTATAATAATAATTCCATATACCTACCCTACCACACTCAATAAACTTATGCCACAATAATTCTTGCACTCACTTCACTCACTTTTACTTTCGTACAGCGGTACAATCACAGCCTTTTTCCACTCTAAGGCCCTGTTCACACGAGGCATTTTTAAACATGGCTTCTACCACCACGTTTCCCTGGCATAAATAGTCAGCCATATGAAAACCTCGAACTGCTGAACAAATGCGCAGTATGAAGGGAAATGTTGAATTGCGCGTTTGGACCAGCGGTTGAGAAAAACACGCGGTGGCGTGTGTACAGTCCAATACACTACCACTGTCTTTGCTAATGCGCATTTGAAAATGCCTTGTGAGAACAGGGCCTAAAGGCACAGTTTCACTCATCCATGCCTTGTTACACATCTCCAACAAGCGCTTCATTCCGCTCTCTCCACTACACTTAATCATCTCAACATACACCTCATCAACCCCAGCTGCTTTCCCATTTTTCAGCTGCTTCACAGCACTCTTCACCTTTGCGAGTGTCATATTTCCTGGCACTGCATTCCTTCTCTGCACACCCCTAAAACAAGTTTTGCCTTAAAAAACAGTTCTATCTATTTATCTATCTATAACCAGACACCATAATCCCATAAGGAGTTCCCATTTGTCTTTGAGTTTGTGATTTTACAGGGGCATTAACCCTCCACCAACCCATTCATTAATATGTAGGGAACATGTGTGGGTTGGTTATATAGCTAACACCCAGTGCTGTAAATGCTTTCCTGGCTCACAAGAAACCAATTGGCCTGTCACTCAATGGAAAGCCATCAGAAAAGGAAAGAAGAGGAATAAAAAGACAGGAAAGAGGGGTGAAATAGGAAGAGAGATGCCAGACACAGAAATAAAGTGATATATGTGAGGGAAGAAGTAGGCAGCACTACATCAAGGGAGTGGATGATGGTCACCACCACCTTATTGTGTGTATCTGTAGTACTACAAGTCTACATTAATAAGCAGACAGAAAAATTATACTGCAGACCCTCATTTTAAGATGAACCGGCATGTGATGAACTGCTTATATGATACATATACTGTACCTACTGAACAAATGCTATAAATGATTCAAAATACACTCAATCCTCGTAACTTGCGGCAATTTGGGTCCGGACCACTGCCGCGACTTACAATTTCCGTGGTTTATGAATAATAACTCTTATGTGAAAAATGAAATTGGGTCTGGACTTTGGCCAACCACCCCCCACAGCACCCTACCTACACCTATCTAGGCACCATCAAACACAAACATACAAATTTAGGAATATTCAGTGAATGTATTTAATAGAAATAAGCAATGTTAAGGGATCTCAACTTAATCCTATGGCGATATTGCTTAAGTGAATGGAGTGGGGTGGTGTTGGGAAGAACTTAGAACCTCTCAGCACTTGTTCTTCCCAAACTCTTTCGCCAGCTTTGAAAACTTCTCTCCCTTCTCAACATGACAAATGAGCTCTAAACGTTGACTGTATGACAACGGCGGCTGCTTCTTGTTGCCATACTGCTTACAGCACTTCATCGGGAGTTCGGGAGGGGCCATGGAAGGTAGGAGGTGGGGGGGAAGGTGCACAAAAAAAGGCAGGTAGCTCTCGTACTCCACGGCGATGGTCTATAGTGTGCAGACTGGCGGGAAGAACAACAATGTGGTGGCATTAGTATGCACACTTGCCACCAGGGACGGGTGGTGATTGGTTGTTGGGTCGCAATTTTCAAACTGAATGCCGCGGTTTACGATTCTCCTCGGAAAAGGCCCGCTTCGGTGCCTAGGTCCGCGATTTTCGTGACTTAGCGATTTAAGGGTGCCGGCAGTCTGACAGCCACTTAGCCGTGATTTACGAATCCGTGATTTATAAACACACGATTTACGAGGATTGAGTGTACGATAAAATGCTATGCAATGGATTTTTTCAAATGCATCCTCACTGAAAAATGAGGGGTGTTGTACAATATACAGCTTTAATACAACCTTGAGTTTTCTGCTAAATGTAGCAAATACCATAATCAATGTGTAGCAGAGGTCTAGCTTTTGGTACACTTGACAAGTTTTCATTTTCGTTTTTGTTTTTGAAGGCTCTAACATGCTTGCATGTGTCGGCCTTGGTCACCTAATGGCGGCTCTCCATGCTACTCAATCTCTGGCAGCCACCCTGTTCAGTTCCTTAACCCTGTCACAATGACCTCGTCCAAGATCTTTTTTGGTCTGCCCCTTGCAACCCTACCCCTAATATTAATGCTTCTCACTTTCTGTACCAAATTATCATCCCTCATCCTCTCCATATGCCCCAAACCACCGCAGTCTACATCTCCTCATCACAACACCAATATACGCCAGTCCCATCCTACCTCTCAACTCTTCCAGCGTAAACCTAGTCCCCCCAAGCCTCGCGCTCAGGGACGCACTGAACATCCACCTAATCGTTGCCATTTCTGTACGTTTGAGCCTGCAAATATCCTCTTCCTTTACTGCCCAGGTCTCACTACCATACAGAATTACACTCCTCACACATGCTGCATACAAAGATCCCTTGGCGCGTAGGGAGAGCCCTCTCAATGTCAGGATAGGCAACATCTCCCTGAACTTCTTCCAACCACTCCTCACCCTAGCCACAAAGCTAGCTCCAGCCCCATCTCCAGCACATAACATGCAAATATCCTCTTCCTTTACTGTCCAGGTCTCACTATCATACACCATTACACTCCTGACATATGCTGCATACAAAGATCCCTCAGGACACAGGGAGGGCCCTCTCAATGTCAGGAGAGGCAACAGCTCCATGAACTTCTTCCAACCACTCCTCACCCAAGCCACAGAGCTAGCACCAGCCCAACCTCCAGTTCATAACATGTCTCTCAAATAACAAAACTCTTCCACACACTCAAGAGACTCACCAGCAAGTTCAATCCTTTCATGCCTAGCAATATCGACCTGCTCTCCTCGACACACCGCACACATAAAATCAGCATTATCTCGTAGTCTACCTCTAATACTACTACATCCCTTAAGTACCCACTTATCACAAACACAGCACAAGGTGGAATTACAATAAAACCTCAATATAATGGACTTCAATAGACCGGAATTCACTTTTATCGGACTCAAAGAGCTACCGGACTAAATTCCTGTATATCGGAAAAAGTCCAATAAAGCCAGCAGCAGTCTGGACTACCTGACCACTTCAGCTATGTTCACCACAATAAGGTAAATACAAGACATGTTTATCAGTGTACAGTACAGTATTAGTATATATATTATACCATTTGATTAATGCAGTGAAGTTATAACAAAGTACAGTACCACAACGGTAGTCAAAACAGTTTCAAAACCGTTTATGCTATCCAGACTGATGTCCGATATATCGGAAAAAGTCCAGGTTAGCAGGGGGAAGTCCAGGTGTTGCTTTTATTGGAATTTCGCATTTTTCGGAATGGTTAGGGCCCCAGTTAGTCCATCATAGTAAGGTCTTACTGTACTTTTTTTTTTTTTTACATAACATAATCATATACATATATCTGTTGATGGCACTGACATGAATGAACAAAGAAGTCAAATATTACTTGAAAAGATCAAGTGAATGCGACCCATGAATGTCTCAAGTTGTAGCTATACCTCCGCTTCACACTGCAACTGTTCTAAGTACATGTGTGGCTAATTGCACATGGGATAGAAGCACAACAGAAAAACTAGACTGAAAAAACAAAATAATGAAATAACTGGCATTTTATATATAAAAATACTTTGCCATTTTACGTAAGTGAAGCACTGTATTACAAACTGGCATTTCGTCATCATCATCATGACCATCACCATCACCATCCAGACCTCTTTGCCCACCCTAGGATGAGATAAGGTAAGGTCCAGAATGCCAGAAAAACCTGAAGGATACTGACAGAAAGAAAAACTAACCAAAGGTTGCCCATTCAAATCTCCAGAATCCTGACTCCATCACAGAGACATAAATATCTACACTTGCGTAGTTCATACCACATCTCAGAGTCAATCCGATGATTATCACTTCACCAAGATAGAACGGGTGGCAAACCCTTCCTGTACACTCATCCATACCAAATTCTTCCAACCAGCTCTATCTGCTGTCAGTTCCCTAGCCTCACCACTCTCCATACCTCACTTTCACATAGAATCATTAACAATGTCTATTTACTCTCTTCCTGGCCTACCATGTCTCTCCTACCTTTGAACTCACTCACATCCAATCTCTCTACATGACCATACCATCTAAGAACACACTCTTAGACTCTGGTGTCTACAGACTTCCTTTATCTGTATCTTTCACAAATCACATTATCCTTATCCTGTCCATTTTCTGGATTCCATGCACAATGCTCAGCAGCTCCAATTCCATTGCTCTTACTCTTGGCTTTTCATATTCATGCAACGCTAGTCTCACACCGGTATTAAAAGTACAGTAATCGATAAAACTCCTCCTGCAGCCAACACATTTGGACTTCTATTTTTCATTAAGGCCTTTATCGCTCCATCCACTTTCCTTCCCAATGCCACTCTACTTTCCACCGCCTTTGCACATCAACCTTTGGCATTTAACCCCCAGATGTCAGGTGATTTATGAAATGTCACCTCACTAAGGGCAATTTTCCCAAAATAGCTTGTTTTCAAACCTTCATATCAGGAAAAGTATAGCAGTTAGGAAAACAAATTAAAGACCATATTACTCATCAACTCTTCTTCTTGCAAAGGAAACCATCCCCAGGTCTGCAGATCCTCTAACTGGCTCATTTCAATGAGTAATTACGAGAAGACGTATAAATACCAGTGACTGACGCGGGATGTCTTCGTGCGTGTGCACGCAACCCCGACTTTGGCTTCATTCTCAACAAGACAACTTCTCCAGTGCTAGATAAACCTGATACAGTACATTGGCATCCAAGGCACACCCTATGGCACTATCACAGAGCCCTTTCCTAGTATCTTTGTTCAGAGGCTTGGCAGGGGTGGATGAGGCAAGGGGTCTGCATGATGTGGGAATAGAATTGGACGAGGAGGTTTCAGAACACATCATTCTACACCTGGCAAAATCACGGGGCAGACTGACACACGTTTGCATGCACTGGGGGGGGGGGGCTCTCCCTATCCTTTGGTGACAAGATAAAACATGAACCAGTTCAAACAATGGCGGGAATGCACTCACCGCATATGTTGTCACCCGGCAGCCTCTGTCCACCTTAATTGCGACTGCATAACACATCCCCCAGGGGATGGAGATTAAAGCATATAATAAAAGGTAAAGGTGGGAGCAAACGTCATGAGGTGCTTGGCCACGGTGCTCATCTTTGTGAGTTGTGACACAGATCTTTCAGCCAGTGACATGTTAATCACCCACTATCTTGCGATACAAAGCCATTACATCATCCAGGTTACCCCAGTTACCTCCCCTAGGTGTTACCCTAACAACCCAACCCACAGAGGGTGAATGGACACCTGAATTGAGTGACATGACCTGTCCAGTGAAGCAATCTTCAAAGCCAACATGCAGTATTATGCAAACCTTTCTTAACTGTTCAATTTAGGAGTTACGCATTTTTCATATATTAAGCTGGCCTTAATCATCACTAACCTGGAAGTGGAGAGGGCGGCAGGTGTTGTGGGGATGACTGAGCAGCGCCAAGCAGAGCTTCAGGTGTGGTTGCAGGTGTGGTGAATGGTGTGGCCTCTGCTGACAGGACCCCCCGACCAAAAGTTATGGTGGGTCCTGGATTAGGGCTGCTCTCACCGTCACTCCCCTCCAAACCAGAAATCACAGAACTGCTCTTGCGAACCTGAAGTAGGTATATGGCTTCAGTTATGTGCAACCAAGATACAGCCAGTCTTCCTTATTCATGAGTTAGATTATTTGTGGGTTAATAAACCATTTAAAAATACATTTGTTGAAGTGTATTTTGAGATACAGTACTTCAGCAATTTGGTAAATCATCTAAGTAGTAGTAGTTGTAGTGGTGGTGGTGGTAGTAGTAGTAGTAGTAGTAGTAGTAGTAGTAGTAGCAGTAGTAGTAGTAGTAGTAGTAGTAGTAGTAGTAGCAGCAGTAGTAGTAGTAGTAGCCCAAGGTTCATCTGAAGTGTGAACTCTATGGACTACAGGCTAAAGTTGCCCTTCTCTGGCAGACCACTATCCCCCTGTCCAGGGACAGAGAGGGAACTCAGGGACATTCATCAAACTATCTGAAAAACACTTTAACATGCAGATTCTGCCAGTGTTTCTAGGCAATCACATACATGTAGTTAAATTATGACTGAAGGAGCTGTTTTAAGAAAGTACTAATTATTCACAGATCTTGCCATTTACAAAAGTGTCTTGTTAAGTTGTTGTTGTTGTTCTTCTTCTTACTGTTGTTTCTTAAATGCAGTCTGTCTGGCCAAGCAAACACTTTAACAACAGGTATGCAACTACTGCTATGGGGTCATCCTACAGGTACAGTACAGAATAGTGTAGTACAAGCATCATGCATGGAATCAGCACCCCCTTATGCTAGACTGTCTTGCCATGGTCAGTCTAGCATCCTTCAACATAGTGAACTGCAGGGAAATATGGAATAGGTATGGCTCTCAAATGGGCAGTGCAGATGCTTAGCTCCACTCAGATGCACAGTGTCACCATATGTAGGCTACTCATTAGTACTTTAAAGACAGTTAAGTTCAGCAAGTTTCAGCACAACAGTGTGTTGGGATCCCATCTGGGTAGCCAGTATGGATCAGCAATTGCTGGCCACCTCTCCAGCCAGGTTTGAGTGAGTCAGACCAGTCAGTTAGAGATGTGTTACCCCAGCACCCATAAACTCCTCAAAATATTCTCATCCAGACTCAAGCCAGAACTTCTCAACAGGAACCTCTCACCTTCCCCACTCTGCCACTGTGACACAGAGTGTCTGTTACAGAAACCCCATAAATAAGGAGGGACCACTGTATGTGCTTTTCAGAAACTTATCCCAAAATTCAACTTGATGCAATCAGTACCTCACAATAAAGTGGAAATTCCAAGTGAATTAGTAGTGGAACAGACTGTTTCAGTCACAATGCAATATAATTTTCAACAGTGCTTTCAATATTACAGAAATTATAAATGGAATCAATAAATGTTCATGAACTACCATGCTTTTTGATGCACATTTCACTTAGCATTAATGCAAAATATCATGAAATACATGGACATTTCAGAATCATGTAGTTTCACATACACTCTCTGTATACTGTACAAACATAATGTGACTGCATTCTAATGATTCCTTCCAGTACTTTTTGACTTACCTGATTTCATCACAGAGGATAGCTTTTGTCCATAGACAAAAGTCATAATGTAGACATGTATGGTACAACAAGAATTAAAAAAAAAAGGGTGCCAGGACTGAATGTGAACTGAAATGCTTAGGGCCACTATGCTGGTGGTGGAAATACCTGTCCACTATAAGGGGTATGCATGGAGGTCATAAGGTTTAGATGGGGTGCTATGGTATAGCTAAAGGCAACTACTGAATCTGTTTGTGTAGTTGAGTGCATGAAGAAAGGCTTTAAATTCAAAACTAATAATATATCTCATCACAAAGTACTCTGAATGCAAATGATAAAATTACACCACTGAGGTTGCCCTACAGGCTGAAGTGGACTTACTGAAAGTGGAAAATGTATTGGGAGAGGATAAAAGGGACAATTTCAGATATTTGGGTGCAGAGAAGTTAGGCAGATATTACGCTGATGAATTTTTGAAATACCTGCAATATACTACATAAATGGCGTATGGTGTGAGAAAGAAAAAGTGAACTCAGGAGAGAGAAGCAGAAGGAACAAGGGGGGGAAAAAAAAAATTTCTGAAGTCCAAATACATAGCAGATACAGAGAGTGAAGAGAGAGGTATACACATACACAAAGAAATGATGAGAGTACTGTAGTAAGGCAGTCAACTGAGAGAGGCTGAGTAGTTCAAGAGACAGCCAAGTAACTATTTCAGGGACTAAGGCAGGCTTCAAAGGAGACGTCAACATGGCTGTAGTCACGGTACATGACTCTGAGGTGGTCATTCTCGTATCCTGGCAACATACCATTCCAAACTGCATCTGATTTTGTGTCATATTATACACGAAAAATATTATTATGCACGAATATATTATACACGAATATTATTATACACAAACATATAAACGAATCACATCTCATATTATACATGAAATCGGACACACTGTTGAGGGGTAGGTTGCCAAGGCATGATGATAACAACCTCAGAGTCGTGCATCGCAACTACAGATAAGAAGGAAGTAGCATTACAGGGATGACAGGTACTGATGTCAGTTACAAAAAAATTATTTTAAAAAATAGGAATGCTGACAACACATTATCAGCAGGGATGCAAGATCCTATCGTACTGTAATGGCTTAAAAAAAAAATAAATAATAATAATTATTAGACTTAATGGCTTAAAAAAAAAAATCCTTTAGAAATGTAAACAATACTTAACAATCTGCAAGTGAGGAAGGTGGTATAGTATTAGACTTGATGATGACTTTATCAGAAGATGAAGAGTGGGGGTGGAATGAAAAATGGGCAGAATGGAAGCATGCTCATTGGTGAAAAACCATCAAACAAGAAAGAGATCTAGGGTGGACTGTGAAATCAGAGGCCAGTTATGACGGGATGAGAAAGAAGATATAAAGTTAACAATGAAACCACATGGATCAGCATGGATACTAAAAGGGACTGCATGAGGATTGGAAAGGAACTGCTGTAACACTCTGGTACAAGACAGTACCAAGTACATGTATATCTCAAGTCCTCTGCATACACACCAAGCACTGTAATATAGTACAGTACTGTATACTCCACTATAGCTGACTAGCACTCTAAAGTACACTACAGTATACTGTGATCATTACTGTGATCCTTTAGTTATCACACATAACCAGTACTGAATATGGTGCATGATAAAGGAATTGCTTTTGACTACTAAACAGAATCTATGGGATTTATCATAATTGGTCCCAGGTACCCCCGGCTCAAACCTCAATTTTCTCTCTTACAACAATTTGGACCCACTAAATACAGTAAGTGCTATAATGCTACACTAAGCACCAGAAATACACAAAGGCATGGTTAAGTTAATAGAAAGTGATGATATGGACACAAAAAGGGGGAATATTTAATATGTTATTAGGTAAATGTACTTCATCAAACCTTCAATCAGCCACTCACCTTGCCCCTAACTGATGACTTGCTGAGGTAAGTGTACGGTTTAGTTTAAGCTGCAGCAAGACCTTACCAGTTCACTTTTTATTCTTAAAGTTTGTTTCCCACACTTTTCTGATTGTTTTTATGGCAATAAACGATGTTTACAACCCTCTACAACGCCAAAGAGATGGACGCCATCTTGTGGTGAACCAAAGACAGATGTACACCATTTTGTGGTGTGCCAAAGACAGATGGATGCCACCATAGAACATTGTTTTTGGAACAAAATTACCCCATCAGTGCTGATTTACCCAAACCTGTCCAAAATTTTTGTACATTTCCACCATAAAATGTGCACTTCCCCCCCCCACACCCAAAAAAAAAAATCTGCTTAAAAAATAAGCACAAAGATCGCAGTTTGGAATAGGACTAAGGGTTGACGTGATGGGCATGAAGGCCACCAACAGTCAGAAGCAAATCACTCTATGGTCCTATTACTTATTAAATAAAATGTCAATACTGTAATGCAACCTTAGGTGAATATGTATTATCATAAGCATTCTCTGGGCTAGATATGCACAGATACGGAGTACTGTACTGAGTGACTGCACCATGCCAGGCACATCAGCAAACTGTAACAGTCAGTTGATGGGCTCCTAGCAAACGTATGGCGGTGGGGAAAGATTTGTGTGTTTATTTCCATTTTAAATAAATAATTTAATGCAAAATTATACGATTTAATGTAAAGTTATCCTAACCTACCCGAACTTCCTTCATGCTATCTCAGCATGTTTAGTTAAGTTACCACTAGTTAGGTTTGGTTAGACTGGGCTATGTTATGGTTGTTAAATTAGACTGGGTTGGGTTGGGCTGGGCTGGGTTGGGTTGGGTTGGGCTGGGTTGGGTTGGGTTGGGTTGGGCTGGGTTGGGTTGGGCTGGGCTGGGCTGGGTTGGGTTGGGCTGGGCTGGGCTGGGTTGGGTTGGGCTGGGTTGGGTTGGGCTGGGCTGGGTTGGGTTGGGTTGGGTTAGGTTAGGTTGTTAGGTTAGGTTGTAATTTTTGGTTGAATTAGGTTATACTGTTTTGTTAGGTTAAACAATTTAGGCTAGGTAAGGCGAGCATATGAAAATGAAAGGTTAGGTTTTTAAAAATAAATTCCAGTAGATTTCAGTAGGTTTTAGAAAGTCTGCCATTTCATTTGATAAACAAACACAAATGAATCAGGGTGAACACAGGAAAAAATCACCTGTAAATAATCCTGTACCACTACAAAAACTATTAGAATATTGTAGATAACAATCAGGGAGAAGTCAATCAGTAAGGTACTTCTGCTGCTTAAACTAATGACAAAGAATATGTGACCTTAAGTGGCTGCCTTGGATTAAAGAAAAAAAAAAAAGTAAAGAAAAAATTATTCATTCATTCATCATCTACAGTAATCTAGTGATGCCTCATGAGCAGCGTAGGAGCCCAAGGCTAGGCAAGTTGGTCCTGACATAAGATGAAAGTGACCAACCTCACTCATCCCTGAGTGACATTACATGACCAATAAACCCCAACCACCCCTTGGATATAAACGTGCACCGGCTCAGTCTGATTGGAGTCCCTTAATTACCCACCAAACCACCAGGCACCATAATTTGGTTATATGGTTACCACCAGCGTAGTAAATGGTTTCCTAGTGTGCAGGAAACCTTCTGTCTTGTCACTCAGTGTAGAGTCACCTGTAGACAGAAGGAACAGGAAAGAATGAAGGAAAGAAAGACAGGAGAGGAAGGATGGAAAAAAGAAAGGAAGAGACGAATGGGCAGGTACCTGTGAGCAGTACTACATCGAGTGACTGGATGGTGATTGCCCCCATCAACCACTACAGTATATATACATAAATACACATATAAATACATACATAAAAGTGTATCTTTAATGTACATTAAAAAAAAAAAAAAAAAGCTGATCAAACCAGTAGAGTATCTGATGTACACTACTCCTGTGCTTTTGAAATTACAGTATTTGAGCATTTTATCTATAATGATCTAAGTTGAGTGTTCATCTATATCTATCTATCTACTGCCAGACTCCTTCATCCTGTAATGGGTGGCCACTAACAAATTGCCTCCATGTCGCCGTGTCCCCTGCCATTTCACTGCTCTGCTCCTGGCTCACACACCACTCTCTGATACCTCCCCACTCCATCCCTCCATTTCATCCTTGGCCTCCCCCTCCCTCTCCCTCCCTCCACCTCACTCACATACACTCTCCTCATTAGTCTCTCACACTCCATCCACTCCACATGGCCAAACCACCTCAATGTATTTCTCCTAAAACTTTCTCTCACATCCACATCCACATCACAATGTTCCTTCACTTCCTCATTTGTCAGTCTGTCTCTCCATGTGACTCCACATGCTCCTCTCAAATAAGTTATTTCCACTGCTCTCACTCTTGACTTGTGTCCCTCCAGCAAGGTCCAAGCTTCACTTTCATACATAGTTGGTATCACAATGCTGTCACGCAATGACTTTTTTACTTTCATGTTCATTTTCCTGTTTCTTATCACTGCTTTCAAAGAACCAGCAATCCTTCTTCCTTGTTGTACCCTTTCAAGCACTTCACCCACTAAACTTCCATCCTTACTCACCACATTACCCAAGTACTTAAATGCACTCACATTTTCCATTTTCCCCTCATCCATCCTCACTGTACATTCAGTGACTTCATTTCTCTCAAAGACCATAACTTTACCCTTCCCAACGTTCACCTTTAGATTCCATTTCTTACACACTCTCCCAAACTCATTCACCATGCCTCGCAGTTCCCCTTTGTCTTCACTTAACAACACAGCACTGTACCATCTGCAAACAACAGTACAAGGAGTTTCCAAACACTGCCTCTCATTAGGGCCATTCCAACATCCACTGCCCTACCTTGTATCTCTTTTATAACCCCATCCATATACAGACTGAACAAGAAGATTTTATGTAGTACAAAAATGAGTACTGTACAGTATTATAAATTGTATGATTAAAAATGCAGCATTAGCATGCACCTGATCCCAGTTACTGCTGTTCATGACTTTGAGGTGTGGGGAATGTTTAATGAAACTCACCTTCAACACACAATAACAATGTCCCCCTCCCCCCAAAAGCACTAACATGCTATTATAGCGGGAGTGCTGATTTTCATCTCAGTGATAACAAAACCCGCCATAATCAAGTGCGTTATAACCAATGGATCACTATACTAGTATATGTACCTGTACTGCATTGTACCAATCATGTTAGCTCTCTTTCTGGTTTAAAATGCCTTTAACTTGAATTATGTGTGATTAACTGTGTGGCTTACTTTCACTACGCATGACTAATGAGGATGAGGATAATGACGATGATGATGCTGAGGATGATGATCCTGAGGATGATGATCCTGAGGATGATGATGATGATACATCACCATCATACCTGCTGTTAAAATGCAGCTAATACTGTATAACGGTCTGTTAGTGGAAGTACAATACATCTGATAACACGAATTATTGATACTGCATGTCACAATGTACGGAACTTCTGAGTACTTATGTTACCTGGCACTCCAGTTCAAAGTGCAAGTCTACAGTCACAACAAACACAACCAAGACATGCAAGTCCCATGTGTATTTACTAATTCAAACAACTTCCGGCCTACACACCAACATGATGAGTTATGCTAGTTAGCAAAATGATGCAAAGAGATGGTGTTAGTCTATGCCACACCATAAGAATATTCAATGCTGGACACTTCCGCAATCATTTCCACAACCGCTAATTCTGCGACTGCAGAAGTATGATTTCATTTGCGGATTTCCATTTGTGACAAATTTTATGCAAATTTGCGGTTTGGCATTTGCGGAAGTACCTCCACAAACGTAAACCTGCCTGCAAACGAGCCTGACCCCTGAGAACTTTGTGTGGTTTGTTTTTATGAAGGGCAACATGGACCTGCTCAAGATGAAGTTGTCTCAGCTGTTGGAGGAGTCTGACTGTGACTGAGGAGTACTGAGGAGGCTGGAGCTGAGGAACAGAGGTGGACTGGTGTGTCAACTTGTCGTTTCCCCCCCCCCCCAGACATAGGCTTCACAGCCCGCTATCAAGGCCCAACAGTCCTCCTACATACCATACACCTCTTCATGTCACCACTTCGGCATTAACACCCACCGTCCAAACTGAATACAAGCTAGGGCTGTCTCATACAGGACTGGTGTATTGGTATTAGCGGGGGTATTTTTACAACATGTCGGCGGGACTTCTGGTAGATCAGTAAAGCTTGATTTAATGAAATTCAAATCCTTAAACTGTTCCCTGCCCCAGCGGGAATTTGAACCTGGGTCCATTAGAACGGTAGGCCACCTCTCTACTGATTGAGCCACCTCTCTACCAATTAAGCTGTGAAGTGTAATGATTTAATTCATTTATTTACAATAGTGAATGATTTACTCTTGTTTTGTTGTAAAATGTCTAATATACTAATATAACCATATTTAAAATATATATTTTAGTTTTACTATAAATATAACTTTATTTATCCCAATCAGTACTACAGTACTACAATTTCCAAACTTCATAGTCACCTATTGTTAGTCAGAATAATCAAAAATATAATTGTAGTGGATGAGTAACTAGAGATGACTGTTAACCCCTTGATTACAAAAAATATAATCCTAAACTTAATAAAATCCTCTAATGGTATCCAGAATAAAATGAAACTGATGCCATGGTACTGAAAGGGATACAAATGGTTGGCGTTTGCATTTGCATTTGCGGAACCGCAAATTTCAAGTAGTTTGCAGATTTGCAGTTGCGGATGGCAATGGTCTGAGTTTGCAGATTTGTGTTTGCGGAAGTGAATTTTCATCCGCGGTACCCAGCTCTGAGAGAATTACTGGTTAATTGTCAAACATAAGGAGAGTTGATTACAGTAACCGGAATAACAACTAACTAAAAAAACAAACAATAAGCCTCGGACAAGGACTGACCAAACAATGACGACCAAGGACCGGACAAAGGACTTTGTAATTGGAACCTGGAATGTAAGGGGAGCGAATGATGAGGTGAAAGAGAGAGAGATTGTCCAGGTGCTTGAGGATGCGAAAGTGGATGTATGTGGAATAACTGAAACAAAATGGAGAGGAGAAAGTGTGAGAGAATGGGAGTATGGATGGGGTATATGTGCAGGAGTAGGTGAGAATGAGAGGGCAAAGGAAGGAGTATGTATAGTTGTGAGTAAAAGATGGAAGAGGAGCATAAGACAGTATGGATCAGTTGGGTCAAGGATTGTGTGGGTAAAGTTGAAAGTTGGAATACAAATGTGGGCGATTGTGTGTGTGTATGTGCCAACGCAAGATCGTGCTAGAAGAGTGAGAGAAGAGTTCTGGACAAATGTAGAAGTGTGCATGGAAATGTTTGGAAGGAATGAGAGAGTGTTTTTGATTGGTGGTATGAATGGTAAAGTTGGGAATGTGAAGGTGGATGGAATAGTTGGTGAGTGGGGTGTGCCTGCTGAGATAGATGAGAATGGGAGTGCGTTAGTGGACATTTGTGCTGGGAGGGGGTTGGTGATAGCCAATACCCTCTTCAGGCACAAAATGATCTGCAGGTATACATGGCGAGTGATGAGAAGGGTGGGTGGTGAACTGAATGAATGGAAGGCAATGATTGATTATGTGTGTGTGGATGAAAGGATGCGAAGATGTGTAATGGATGCAAGAGTGTATAGGGGTTGGGGGAGTGGACTTTCTGACCACTACTTGGTGATGGCCAGAATTAAAGTTCAAGTAAGTTGGAGAAATAGAAGAAGGGAAAGACGAGAGGAAGGAGTAGTTGCAAGGAGAGTAGAAAGGTTACAAGAGGATGAGAAGAAGGCAGAGTATAAGAGAGAAGTGGAGGAACGATTGGGCAAATATGAATTGGAGCAGATGGGAGACGTGGAAGGTGTGTGTAGAATATTTACAGAAGAAATATGTGCAGCATGTGATGTGGTGTGTGGAAGGAAGAGAAGACGGAGCGTGGTGGACTGATGAGGTGAAACAGGCTGTGGCACAAAAGAAGAAAGCATACAATGAATGGATGAGAAATAGGGGCGTGGAAGAAGTTGAGAGGCGGAAGAGAGTGTTATATGTAGAAAGAAAGAAAGAGGTGAAAAGATTAGTAAGAGAGAGTAAGAAGAGAGTGGATGAGGAATTTGGAAGAAATTTGAGTGTAAAGTGGAGGGACTGTAAGAAAATGTTCTGGAGAGAGGTGAAAAGAGTAAGACAGGGTGGAAGTGAAGTTAGCAGGGGAGTGAAAGATAAAAATGGTAGATTACTAGTGGAGAAGGGAGAAAAAGTGAGCAGATGGAGAGAACACTTTAAGGAATTGTTGAACGTAGAGGATGGAAGTAATGCGAGTATAAGTGGCTGGGGAATGGCTGGGAGAAGGAGGGAGGTGAGAAGACAGGAAGAAATCAGTAGGATAGAAGTGGTGGAAGCAATGAAGAAAGTTAAATCAGGGAAAGCCCCAGGAATTGATGGAGTGTGTGGTGAAATGCTGAAGCATGGGGGAGAGATAGTAATAGAATGGATGTGGAAGATGTGCAGATTGGCCTGGGAGGAAGGTAGAGTCCCGGAGGATTGGAAGTCAGGTATAATTATTCCCTTGTACAAAGGAAAAGGGGAAAAAGAAGTGTGTGGTAATCATGGGGGCATTTGTCTTCTTAGTATAATAGGAAAAGTGTATGGTAGAATACTTATTGACAGAGTTAGAGAAAGAACAGAGAAATTAGTTGGAGAAGAACAGGGAGGCTTTAGGAAGGGAAGAGGTTGTGTAGATCAGATATTCATTCTCAGATCTTTAGTGGAGAAGTTTCTAGAGAAGGGAAAGAAGTTGTATGCGGCTTTCATGGATTTGGAGAAAGCATATGACAGGGTGGATAGACAAGGATTGTGGAAAGTGTTAAGAATATATGGAGTAGATGGAAAGTTGTTGAATGCTGTGAAGAGTATGTACGATGGTGCAAAGGCTGCAGTGCGTGTGGATGGTGAACTAAGTGAATTTTTCTCTTTGAAGGTTGGGTTGAAACAGGGATGTGTCATGTCTCCATGGTTGTTCAATCTGTACATGGATGGGGTAATAAAAGAGGTACAAGGTAGGGTAGTGGATGTTGGAGTGGCCATGGTGAGAGAGGATAGTGTTTGGAAACTCCCTGTACTGTTGTTTGCAGATGATACTGTGTTGTTGAGTGAAGACGAAGGGGAGCTGCAAGGCTTGGTGGATGAGTTTGAGAGTGTGTGTAAGAAACAGAATCTAAAGGTGAATGTAGGGAAGAGTAAAGTGATGGTCTTTGAGAGAGGTGAAGTCAGTGAATGTACAGCGAGGTTGGATGGTGAGGAATTGGAAAATGTGAGTACGTTTAAGTACTTGGGTAATGTGATGAGTAAGGATGGAGGTTTGGAGGGTGAAGTGCTTGAAAGGGTACAGCAGGGAAGAAAGGTTGCTGGTTCCTTGAAAGCAGTGATAAGAAACAGGGAAGTGAGCATGGAAGTGAAAAAGTTACTACATGACAGTATTGTGATACCAACTCTAACGTACGGAAGTGAAGCTTGGACGTTGTTGGAAGGACACAAGTCAAGAGTGAGAGCAGTGTAAATGAGTTATTTAAGAGGAGCCTGTGGAGTCACATGGAGAGACAGGCTGACGAATGAGGATATAAAGGAGCATTGTGGTGTTGATGTGGATGTGATAGGAAGCATTATGAGGAACACACTGAGGTGGTTTGGCCATGTGGAGAGGATGGAGGGTGAAAGACTGACAAAGAGAGTGTATGTGAGTGAGGTGGAGGGGGAGGCCGAGGATGAGATGGAGGGATGGGGTGGAGAGGTATATGAGAGAGGGGGGTGTGACCTGGGAGCAGGGGAGTGAAATGGCGGGGGACAGGGCGACTTGGAGGCGATTTGTTTGTGGCCACCCCAAACGGGATTGAGGCATCTGGCAATAGATAGATAGATAGATGCAGCCTGAATCTCTAGTAGTGAACTCTGGACATCTGGATCTAACAAACTACAGTGCATGTGCTGACACCACCATCCCTACTCCCATACAAATACATCAGATACAGTAACACTACAGATGATGGCAAGTACAGCTGTACCCACCACACAACACATAATGTCACACTGTACTCTGCTGACACAACTGACAACACAATATATCCAGTGCTATGGATCAGATCCACCTCACCCTGCTCACTCTAAGTCGATCATGAGATTGTCCAACAATAAGTATAAAATGCCGCAATTCATGACCAGAGCAGAAATCATATCATTAATGATACAATGCAATAGAATAGAAGAGCAAAAAACTTCTATTCACAGATGTTTCATCAGTATTTATAGTACATTCTCACAAATGGTCACACAAGGGAATATATAGCCCAATATCTTTTGTGGTCACCTAGTTTTATGAGCAGGAATATGCACAGATATGCCTCATTTGAATAACACAAGGCATCTGCCTATACTGCACAAGGAAGTTAATAATGATCCCACCAAAGTGAAGATCTGTAATTATCACATGCCTGAGAAATTATACAGGTCCCAGAATATATAATGTTTTGATTTAAAAAAAAAAATTGCTAACAGCCATCCCCATACTACACCAATGCCTTCAAGACGTAGAGGACTAAGGTGAGGTTACCACAGTCCAGACTATTATTTATTGCAATCCCATCAATCTGATGACATTTTCTAAGCTATTCCTCCTACATCTAGGCAATTTTGTCAAGCTTTGGAGAGGTCATCTAAACATGGCATTTGAAAGTATCCATTAATTACTTTTTAACTTCACTTTTTCCACTGAAGTTAAACAAATGTGTGAAAGTAGTAAAAAGGTATTAACAACAGTCCTAAGCTCCTAGCAGCATCAAAAAGGAAGAAATCCAGTCATCTTTGTGATATGTGAACTGTTATACAGAGGGTATGGTTGCCATTTTGACCAGAAGGCAGTCTTATTTTTACACAGGGTATGGCTGTCATTCTGACAAGTGTATTCTATCAGAAGACAATGTCTTAACCCCCAACTGATGTTTACAAACACCTCTACATTTCAGCTAAGCCTTCATCACCACAGTTGATACTGTATATCATTCTGAGCAAAACAACACTCCAGTTTCACCATGACCAGAACATTAACCTGCAGAAGTGTGAAGTAAGTTGACTAACAGCATGTATGCTATTGCTGTTGTTGCACAATCTAGGCTTGCCTGACTTAGTTGACCCATCACTTGCAGGCAAGCAGCTGCTCATGAAGGGGTCATGCCACAGGTTCCCTACATGCTGATGTTGTTGATGTCTAAATGTGGCATGTGTTGTGCAGTGCTCCATAATGTGTGTTATGTTGTAAGGCTTATTCTACAAGCAAGGGAGGTGTCCTATGTGGTTTCACCTAACCCAAATCTAAGCTGGTGACTGAGGAGAGGGCTGGATGATAAGCTGATCTAAGCCCAGCTAGGTGAACTCGATCAGCTCTATTTAAGGATACCTCTAATGAATACTGTAGTATAGTGTTCTGATCAAGGTGTTTTATTGCCCTGCACATGAAATGAGCATGTAGGCATTTCTTCATTCATTGTGTTGGAAAGTCTGGAGGTAGAATGCTGCTGAAGAAGATTTGGTAATGTCTGCAAATTGAGAGCCCTATGCACCTAACTGTGTTGTATGGTTCGGTCCTATAATGGTAGGGACGCTGTGTGTTAGCACAGGCTGCCATGTAGACCTTTGTGTCCCTATCAAAATATCCTTGAATAGGGAGGACTTTTGTTTCAAAGTGTAAGTAAGCTGTGGGAGTGGCACTGGGGCAACCAAAGATGATGCATAGAGCATTGTTCTGTATGGTCTGCAAGGTGTTGCAGTGGATGTTAGGATGAAAGCCCATGTCAGGGAGGCACAGGACATCAATTATCTGATATATTGTTTGTAGCATATGGACAGTTGCAGTGCAGGAAGCGTTTCTTTTTGTTGCTCAATGTCTGTCCCTGCAAGTGCCCTAAAAACATTAAGTATGGAGGTGCATGCGCTGCCTCTCTATGTATGTCTCGTATGTGGTCTTTGAAGTTTTGTTTTTGTTTTCAAAGGCTCTAACATGCTTGCATGTATCAGCCTTGGTCACTTAATGGCGGCTCTCCATGCTGTTCGATCTATGGCAGCCTCCCTGTTCAGTCCCTTAACCCCGAGGTCACACTTAACCCATGGATTGTGCAATTACCCTTTTTATCCCACCCTGTGGCACGCAAAAATGAAGATTTTTTTTTTTCTTTATGATAAACTTGTAGATAAACATCCAGGGCATCATCTTGTAAAAAAGAAAAAAAAAAAAAAAATCTCTCTCTCCATCTTTGCGTAGGGCCATGCATAGTAAGCTTATGTAAGGGGAGTAGTGAAAAAATTAATTAAAATTTTTTTTTTTTTATAATCTTGAAGATAAACATCAAGGGCATCATCTGGTGAAGAGAAAAATCTCTCTCTCTCTCTCTCTCTCTGTCTTTGCGTAGTGCCATGCGTAAGTTTGTGTAGGAGTGGAGTTGTTAGCTGTGGTGCACAGCCAACACAGCCTGAGTTGTGGCTCGCAACGTGACGCTACCCAGCCTCCACGGGTTAATGACCTCAACTCACATCTTTTTTGGTCTACCCCTTGCAACTCCATCCCCAATATTAACACTTCTCACTCTCTGCACCCACTTAACATCCCCCATCCTCTCCACACGCCCGAACCACCTCAATCTACCTCTCCTCATCACAACACCAATACACTCCAGTCCCATCCTACCTCTCAACTTCTCCATCACAAACCCAGGCCCCCCCAAGGCCTTGCATGCAGGGATGCACTGCACATCCACCTAATCATTGTCATTTCTGTACGTTTGAGCCTGTGAATATCCTCTTCCTTTACTGCTCAGGTCTCACTACCATACAGTATTACACTCGTAACACATGCTGCATATAAAGATCCCTTAGCACATAGGGAGAGCCCTCTCAATGTCAAGAAAGGCAACAGCTCCCTGAACATCTTCCAACCACTTCTCATCCTAGCCACAGAGCTAGCTCCAGCCCCACCTTCAGCACGTAACATGTCTCCCAAATAACAAAACTCTTCCACACACTCAAGAGACTCACCAGCAAGTTCAATCCTTTCACGCATTATGCACCCACTTATCACAAACATTGCACAAGATGGAATTACTTCCCACACCCTTGTGGCAAACTGCTCATGGCCACTCTCCCTCTTCTTTGACAGTACTGCCACCAATCCTAGATATCATCATATATCACTCCATGGATTTAGTGGATGTGTGTGTGTGTGGTGCAACTGTGCTCATGTCTGTCGCTGGCAATGAGTGTGGAGGTGGATTTGGATGGAACAATCATCAGCCAGTTGTCCCTAACTCTGTCCTGAAATCTTGATGCAGTGTACAGGCTGTGTCTGCAATGTGGTATGTGGATGTTATGGTAATGTCATCTGCATATAAGGCATTATCTGCATATGAGGCAATGTTTGTGGGCAGTTGGGGTGTGGCAGCATCATGCATACAGTAAACAGTCTAGGCTGAAAAGAACAGGTGAAAGAACGGAGGCCTATGGAGCTTCACTGTGGAAGTTTCGTGTTCTTGATTACTTGCCCTGGAGTATATCATGTGCTTGTCTACTGGATAAGGTGTTGGCAGGCCTGCATTTGTTACTGTTCTCCATGTTTGTTTTGTAGATTTTGGTGAACAGTTTGTGTCGGTGAATGGCAACAAAGGCTTTACTATTGTTCACTGTTATAAGAAAGTGTACAGTATGTTTCGTGGGTCTTGTGATGTTTATGTCATCAGATGTGTGGTTGTGAGAGGTTGATTTTTTTTTTTTTTTTTTTTTTTATGCAAGGAAAAAGGAGCCAAAGGCCAGGAGCCTGCAAACTGCTCCCTCCAAGAAAACACAAAAACAAGATATGTTGTGTGAGAGCAAGGGGAACATGATGTACAACTTTGTTAAAAATTAGGCATTCAGTTACCTTGGATGGTGTGCTAAGTAGTGTTATGGGTCTGTATGAAAATAGGTGTGCTGAGTCACTGTTTGATTTAAATATAGTGATAACTGTTCAATGTTTCCAAATGTTGGGAATGCTACAATATATGTTTGAGTAGCTACTGATGTTTGTGTTCCTAAATGTTTCAGGTTTAAGCTGATGATGCCATCCAGCCTTGTGCTCGTGGAGTTCCCTGTTTTCTTGATAATGTTATGCATCTTCTGGGGTGAAGGAGTTTACATTGAGTGGAAAGGACTGCCTTTGCATAGAAGATTGTTGTTCAGATTTAATGTGGTCCACAAGTAGGTCTGCTTGTTCTTTGTAAGAAGGAATGTGTTGGGTGTTGGAAGTAATAGTGGCAAGGGAATACGAGGTGCATGTTCATGATTCAATGATACTGTCACATGTTTTGTAGAGCCGGGTGAAGTCTGTGGAGTGACTTAGTGTTGTTATAAAGGCTTGCCAGCTTTCTTTTCATTGTGCTAATTATGTTGTCAGTTTCATTCCTTGTGCTAATTTTGTTGTCAATTTCATTCTTTAATTGCTGAGCCTTGTAATGGTGTCTTCTGTGTCCAGGAAAGGAGCTGTGTTTGAATGAATCACATTGTATTATGATGCAAGCAATCTCTAGTGTAAAATGTGAGTTGTACAGTCATTTTGAAATACAACTGTTCGCTATGTGATAAATTGCAACGAAGATCTACCCTTTTTCAGAATAATGATTAAAAAACTAACTGCAATTTTGCCAATATTCTGCCTCTGAGAATCTCATGCAGACATGGTGATAAATGCAAAAACAGTCAGCTAAGCCAACATGGCCACCCAGCATTTACATGAGCAGAACCCCCATCTCAGGTCTGCACAAGCAGTGGCCTTCATGCCAACCCTTTGAGTCTCGCTCAACCACTCGCTCCTGTGTCCCACACCTGTCATCATCTCCTTTGCATTCTCAGTTACATAACCTTCTCACTTGCATAAGACCATCACAACACCCTATCACCAAGTTATGGTGCAAGTACACTACGAATTGTGCTACGTGCAATGCGTGATTAAACTGAGAGAGAACTTTTGGTGTGTGAAATAAGTAAAACTCTGAACTTGGAAATCATGTCTGATGCTACTCTCAGTGGAAAACATGGTGCTACCGAGGGCAAATCTAAATGTGCAAAGTGTAGCTCCTCCCCTGATGTGAAATTAGATATTGTTAGGTGCCATAAGGAGGGGCAAGGGCCAAGTATGATTGCAAATGCCCTACAGCTGCTACAGTCCATGGTCTCAACACTTTCGCCCATTTTGTCTGTTTATAAAGGCTTCAATATGCTTGCATGTGTTGGCCTTGGTCACCTAATGGTGATAAAAGAAATCTATCTATCTATCTATCTATTGCCAGACGCCTCAATCCTGTTTGGGGTGGCCACAAACAAATCGCCTCCAAGTCGCCCTGTCCCCCACCATTTCACTGCCCTGCTCCCAACTCACACCCCCCTCTCTCATATACCTCTCCACCCCATCCCTCCATCTCATCCTCAGCCTCCCCCTCCCTCTTCCCCCCTCCACCTCACTCACATACACTCTCTTCGTCAGTCTTTCACCCTCCATCCTCTCCACATGGCCAAACCACCTCAGTGTGTTCCTCCTAACATTTCCTATCACATCCACATCCACACCACAACACTCCTTTATATCCTCATTCGTCAGCCTGTCTCTCCATGTGACTCCACAGGCTCCTCTTAAATAACTCATTTCCACTGCTCTCACTCTTGACTTGTGTCCTTCCAACAATGTCCAAGCTTCACTTCCGTACGTTAGAGTTGGTATCACAATACTGTCATGTAGTAACTTTTTCACTTCCATGCTCACTTCCCTGTTTCTTATCACTGCTTTCAAAGAGCCAGCAACCTTTCTTCCCTGCTGTACCCTTTCAAGCACTTCACCCTCCAAACCTCCATCCTTACTCATCACACTACCCAAGTACTTAAACGTACTCACATTTTCCAATTCCTCACCATCCTACCTCGCTGTACATTCACTAACTTCACCTCTCTCAAAGACTATCACTTTACTCTTCCCTACATTCACCTTTAGATTCCGTTTCTTACACACACTATCAAACTCATCCACCAAGCCTTGCAGCTCCCCTTCGTCTTCACTCAACAACACAGTATCATCTGCAAACAACAGTACAGGGAGTTTCCAAACACTATCCTCTCTCACCAGGGCCACTCCAACATCCACTACCTTACCTTGTACCTCTTTTATTATTAATAGAAATCAGAGGCTGTAATTACGGCATCACACAAAGTACCTTTCTTGACTGAAAAACATCTAACCAGAGCAAGGGAGCCTATCCTGCAGGAGATGGAGCATCTCATAGCTCTAAGGCTTATAACCTGAACTAAGCAACCTCTTCACAGCACCTTCATCTTCAGCAAGGCTCTCAATCTGTGGAAGGACCTCAAAGATAAGCCAGGTATGGAGGCCAAAGAGGAATTCAAAGCCAGCACAGGTTGGTTTGAGCAGTTTAAGGCCGCCTGTGCTGGCCTTAACCCCTTAAACGCGGATCATCTCGTTTGCGACGCTCGGCAAAAAGGACATAACGGCGGATCGTCGCATTTGCGATTCTAGTAAATTTTGAATAACCGCGGGCAAGCAGGCTCCAGTTGGTATTGTCTATCAGTACCACCACCCTTTAGCTACAATTAGCATACTTTACCTTTGTACTACTGACCTCAGTTGTTGCCAAGTATCGCGATTTTCCCCTGTCCCCCCCCCCCACGGCCCGGCCAGCCTGGCTGTGATACATGGCAGTGCTCTGAGTGCTCAGAACTGTAAATCTGTGCTCTCCTCTCACAAGCAGTTTATGCTAATAGGAAACGCTTGTTTCCCCAGTTGTAACAATATCTTTTTTTCTCACGGTTTGCCCCTGTTTAGCGTCAGTTTACCGCAGGCTTTCAAAGTGACATTATGGCGAGTTCTAGCTCTTCCGAGTCAGTGCAAGCGGTCGACAGGAACGAGAATAAAGTGGCGGGCGTAAGGCAGAATAAAAAGCGCGCCGTGGTGATCTTTTGGGAAGTAATATGATTGAAAATAATGTAGTATACATATTTTTAGCTGTGAAAATGGAAATGTTTGTTGAGTGACGGGAAGACCGCCGCCGCGGTGCATGTCGGCCGTACGCTCCGTTGATTTTAGCCTTATTTTCAGTGCTTATTGTACAAATACGGATTCCAAACTACCTTTACGTTGTAGTATAAAGTTTACTGTGACAGAATGAGGCTGTGGTAGAGGGGAAACCGGGTTGCTGGAGGTGTGAAAGTGAAGATTTGGTTACCCAACTTTGCAAGTTTCCACAAGTCCTTGGGTAGTCCATGAAGGCTCAACACCTGTCTCTGGAGAAAGCTGAATGTAAGTACTATCTGCCATACCAAGTATAATGTTCTAGGGTTAATCTCTGATTTTTGGCTAATATTTCCTACAGGTACTCAGACCACGATACAACCCCGCCACTCGGGGGGGGGGGTCGACTGTTCACGGCCGCGTTTAAGGGGTTAAGCATGTGACCATGCATGAAAGGCTGCTAAAATACACCACATGGTGACTGAAGCCTTACCAGCACAGCTGAAGGCATTTATAGAGATGAGAGGATACTTTCCAAAACAGGTCTTAAATTTCAATGAGACAGGACTGTTTTCGAAACTGATATCAAGAAAGACATGCAGTATCAGCAAGGATGACTGACATGCACCAAGGTTCAAGGCAGCCAAGGACTGCCCCACCCTCTTCCTTGGTGCCAATGCAAAGGAGGACCTGAAGCTCAAACCACTTCCAGTATACCACTGGGAGAACCAGGTGCTGGCAGGGTCTGAACAGGAGAACCTTGGGGTTATTTGGAAGAATAACCCCAGGGCCTGGCTGACCTCCACACTCTGCTAATCGTATATTGCAGAATACCTGTCCCCCTGCCTGTGTGAATATGGCAGCAGGAGCAACCTTGCCAACTGTTTCCTCCTGCTAACTGACAATACTCTGAGCCACCCTGAGGGCATGGAGGGCTGGGTGGATGATATCTAAGTGGTGCACCTGCCCCACCACCGCCAATCAACACAATATCACTGCTCTAGCCGATGGATCAGGACATCACTGCAACCTTCAAGGCATACTACTTCCGCTGCACCATGGAACAGATGGTGAGGGTGAGTGATTCTGGGGCATGCAACACCATGCAGCAGTTTTGGAGGATGTGCAACATTAGGCATGCCACTGACAATATAATGATGGTGTGGAAGGAGGTGCCACCGAGCACGGTGAACACCATCTGGTGCAAAGTGCTGCCAGGTGTGTTTATTACTTCACGGGATTCCCAGCAGTGGACAACATTTGTTGAGACATCCTCGACTTCTCTTAAGAGGTGGGATTTGGGGAGGTTAACAAGGAAGATGTGCAAGAAGTCCTGGACAACCGCACTAAGCAGCAGTTCACCGAGGAGCTCACTGGGATCAGGGAATGGATGGGAGGCACAGGAAGGTGGCGAGGATGACAGCAACAATGGCACCTTCATGTTCTCAGTATGAAAATCTTGATGGAGTTCCTAGCGATTAACATACTAGGGCATTGCATTCAAACAGGACAAGGACCCAAACCCAGCAAGGAGTGATGTGTCAACACACAGCATCAAACAACACTTGAAGGCATACAGGAAACTCTTGGCAACTAAGAAAAGGCAGCATGGCCGACAACCATCACTTCCTCCTCCTCCCCTGCCAGCAGCATCGAGGAAGAGCCAAGACCATCAGCAAGTGGTGTACAAATGCAACGTTCTACATCACCTGCCTCTATCATGTCTGCCTCATCTTCATCTGCACCTGGCATACCCGTATGCCACACTGCCACACACTCCCCTGACCTCACTGCTCCGTTCTCCATAAGCGCTACTTCATCGCTCTCCATCAGCCTCCGCGCATCCCTCTCTCTTGGCCTCATTATATTGCTCTCCCCATCTCTCTTCACCTCCTCCTTAAGATCTGTAGTGATCATCCACGCCCTCCAGCTGTACCCCAGCCTCGAGCAGGACCTTTGGTGATGACAGAGACCAATCTAGGACAAATTTCAGGTTGGCAGCAACCTGTTAAACTGCATTGAGTATGTTATATTCTGTAATATGCCTGTCAGTGTTGGTAACGGGTATGTTATTGCTGTGCTGGTGTCATTCACTTTCCTTGGTAAATTTGTCTAGTCTGCTTCTTGTAGTTTACTGCTATGTGTGAGCACTCTGGTTTCTTGTGGTGATTATGACAAGGAGCAGAACTAAAGGGAGTTTGGATTCAGTCCTCCAGGTGGTGGTGTGTAAAAGTGTGGGCAAGCAGAAAGTGATATATAAGATGGAGTGAGAGTGGTGTGCATGGTGTGGTATGTAGGTGCATTGTGATGTCTTAATAGGAACGTACTGTACTGTAAATGCTGTTGAATTGTGATGCAACGTCAGAACCTCAGCAGCAGTTTTGAATGTGTTCATACCAAGCAATGTTCTTAACATTATGGTACCCTGCAATGGCAGAATTAAGGTGTGTTATGGGGATGAGTTATGTTGTTTTGTACTGGTATAGTGTGGAAGGTGTCTGGGAATCTAACTGTTAAAAATGCTGATTTCTTGTTTGTGACCAGAGCTAACAGTGAATGTTTTAATGTGATGTCATTCTAGAAAAGTGGCTGTGTTGTCTGTTGTGCCTTTGTAGAGGACTGATTTGTGATGCAAGTGATGAGGTCTTTTTCCTAGTTCTGTCTGTGCAGATGTGTGACTAGTGTGTGATGTGTGGAGTCTTGCATGTACATGTAAGCTCTGTTTCTAGTACTAATGTTAAGTGTATGTTCTGTTTGTGAAGAAAGTCTTCAATTAGTGGTCTTTTGAAGCACAGGTAAATGACATAAAGTTGTAAAATGCTTATGTTGCATGCAAGCATGTTGGAGTCTTTATAAAAGAAATGAATAAATGTCTGAGGCAGTGACAATCTAGCGTGGGTTAATGTTGGAGACGTCTGTGGGCAGGAGATGAGTTGTGGTGGTAGTGGCTGTGTGAGTAGGGTGGTTGTTGGGAAAGGGGTGGGGGGATTGTTTTTGGTCTAACTGGAGTATCTGTTGATGGGCTGACCTTCCCACATACCCGTGTGTTGCAATGTTGTCTGATATATGTAAGCATAGTTCATGTGGTGTTGATACATTCTCTGCAAGAAATGCACTGAAAACATCTGCAAGTTCATTTAGTGCTTATGATGTGTAGGAAGCAAACTGGACAAATGTACTGTGTTTGGGACACATGATTGCTCTCAATGTCTCTGGCAAGTGTGAAGAGGAGGGGGAAGACTGCCAGAGAAGTTTCTCTTTGTGTACAAAATGACAAAGCGAGCAGCTGCCCACATGTGGGAGACGACGGCCTGCCAGGCCACCCGCAAACCTCCTCGCAGGACACTGGCTAGGATGGGGAGGCTCTGTTTTCAGACTGGAGTCGCAGCTGCTCCTCCCTGCTTGGGGCGCACAGCTCCACCATGGGCAGGCACTCCTCTGGTGCCAATTATATCTATATAAATATTACAGCTAATACAGTAATCCCCCAGTAATACGATGCTGCATTACCAAACAAACTTGACCATTACACCCTACTACAAGCCATCCCCTCCTGACATCCACCCATCACAGGTGTATCTAAACAGAGGTGATCGTGTTCACCTAGCTAGACTTGGCACAGAACATCATCCAGCTGTCCTCAGCTACCAGCTCAGATGTGGGTTGGGTGGAAACACAAAAGACACGTGCCCATCTTGTAGAATAAGCCCAAACAACATAACGCACATAATGGATCAGTGCACAGCACATGCCACACTGAGACGAAGACACAAAATCAACAGAGCAGGGAACCTGTGGGACAACCCAATAAGAGCATTTGCTTATCTGCGGTCAACAGGCCTGCTTGCTCAATGGACCAGGGTTGACCAACAACTACAATGTCACTACCCAAAAATGCAAAAATTTTGGCTGAATTAAAGCAATGTATCCATTTTTCTTGGCATTCATCAACAGCATGCAGGGAAACCAAATTTTTCAAACTGCTCATCACCCCCTGCCACCTATGTACCACAGATGATGTCAGACAAAAACAAACCACAGCCTGTCCACTCCACCTCAGTCACACACAGTAAGCCTTCTGGTGCAGGTGCATGCTAAGTTTGTCATGAAGTTTGTGTACTTTGTTGCCAAACCAGAACTTTTGCAGGAGCTTTTGTAGCTTGTCCTTGTGCTAGTATGTGTGCTTGGTCCCCCCCTCCTACCAAGAGCACGAGGAAAGTCCCATCCTTCAAGAAGAAGCAGGAAATAAGTACTGCTAATTTTCATGGTAACCCACCATGGCATCTCCTCTACATCACTTACCACATAGGAATAATCAACGGAATATTCTACAGTACTATAGTGGAGTAAGTACAGTATACAACAGCTATATGCCCATTTACTGTAAAATACTGTGCTGTACTGTATGTCTTTCATTTATTGCATAACTTCATGTCTATTTTTTCTTTCAGCATGAATTACTTGACATACAGTATACAGTACTGCATGTACAGTACTGTGATGTAATACTGCACATAATGTACCATGAATTTTTATTAGAAAAACTCTACTTGGGGTTGTTTTTTCTATGTCTGGATAGTTATACAGTATAATATACAGTATTTAAGTTCTGTAAGGGTTGTACCACTGTAGAGGAGCTGGGTGGGATACTTATTATCTGAAATATGCATTAAACAACATGGTTTTGGTGGAATTATGACAGATAATCAAGGGGTTATGGTATTCTATTCACAAAACTATAAAGACCTTGGGGCACTGAATCAGCGGATGTCTTGAGAAAAGACAGAATTCCTTTCTCGCATACATTACATTCATTTTCCCTATGAACCTAGCAATGATACTGTAGTTTCATTTAACCTGTTTACTCAGATGAATATTTTTTTAGTTTAATCAGTTCATCCCTTGACAAACTACATCTTTTGAAAAGTCTCCCAAAGCTGAATAAAACCATCCCCAATACTGTAACAAAAATGAAATACATAATATGTCATCAACTGACGCGGTTAATCTTTATACAGTATAACCTGCAGGAGGAGATGATGGCAAAGAGGCTGGCCTGAACATACATCTTTGTCGACGCAAATTTTAATAAAATTTCACATTAATTAATTTCAAGACTTAGATAATTTTCTATTTAAACTTACTGCCTGTGAAAAATTATACTGTAATTCACATTATATTTTCCACATAACACTGAGTGTATTGCATATGAATGTTGCTGCTTCTGCTCATAAACTAAGTCAACAACTTGGATACATACTTTCTTGCAAATATTCAAGTAACAGTTATTTTGACTTAATGCTTTAGCATCTTCACAATTAAGAATAGTCTCAGAGGTAATTTTCTCTCATTCCATACAATTAAAATCATAAGCTTCTTAAAGAATCCCCATAGAGTAATTTCATATGTGCCAAACCCAATAAACTAAAAAACCATGATTAAACAAATACCTTTATCTACCCAGTGTTCCTGCTCAGAGTAGTGCCATGAAAATAACACAGAGTGCTCTATGGAGGGACAAAAAATGTGCCACATATCCAACATTCTGTATTCTATCCTCTGCTTTCTCAGTTTTAATTCTGGCGCATTCAGAGTTACTCCAAGAAGCAGGTCATATATACTGATTCCTGTCCATCAATTTATTTAATTGTGTTTTTCATTAAGTACCCCTCTCATATTCTCTTTGTATATTCTTTAAATATTATTTATTAAAATTTTATTAATCAAAATCCCCCCACTACCAACATAGTGGTCTGTTGATCATCACCTTACTACTGTTAGTGAGAGGAGTATCTAGCAAGATGATCAGAAATATCTATTCTCAACACTGCTACTAATAAGAATGCAAGGTCAGTAACATATCCAAGGTATTAGTATTTAATTACAACAATTTCAAGTAGTGAAATGATATGATGCATAAAAAACATAATAAATCAAATACTGCAGAGGAGAACCAAACTGTAATTAGTCACCTGCAACCCACCTGCTTGTTCCCACTGCCAGCCTACAGTACAGTACTTGGTACATTCTCTGTTACCACAGCACTACCACTCATATCAATCTGTGCCTTTATTTGACTCTGAGCTACCAGTAAGGTCAATATTAAACTATATTAGTAAATATGAACCCCATATCATACACCACAAAGTCACAGTCTGGCATTCCAGCAACCAAGATAGTCCCACAATATCAGCAGTTTCTTTCAATAAACAACCGTACAAATTTGCTACACATGCAAATGCACGTGTGTACGTGCATGTCCACACACACGCACTCATGCATGTGTGCACACATACACACACACACAGCTAACAATTGCAGTCAAAAGACTGTCATCTCTCCAACAAATCAGGTATTATTGTTGTTATTATTATTATTATTATTATTATTATTATTATTAATACACACACACACACACACACACACACACACACACACACACACACACACCTCAACTATCATCCCCATGTCTGCTTCTGGTTGGTCTAGAGAGGAAAGTTGGTGGCGTGGGCTGGGACAGCGGCCGAAGCGCAGCCTCATGAACCCTCCGTCCTCATTGGATGGTGGGGAGACAATGAAGTCATCAACCTCATACCTGTAGCGGGGGCAAGTGTTAACCACTGACACCCCAGTAGCTCTCTACAAATATAAAAGCTAAATAAGTCATAAATGAACCACTAGTGGTTACTTTTCTTGATCAACGAAAAAGTCCATACGACGGTCATTCCAAAGCTGGTGACATACATCACTCCAGAAATGTAAAACTGTATGAATGCATAACAGATCATTACAGTATACAGTACTGTCTTGCAATTTATTCAAAGGCAGTCATTCACACAAAATACTGTCTACTCTGTAAGCTCTTCACATACAAACACTGAACCACTTTTAAGCAGCATTAACTGTGCTGAATAAATTCTCTCCTTTCAAGAAAGGAAAGAGCTCAAACAGAATAGGATATACAGTATGACAATATCATACATGCGACAGCTTTAAATCTAGCTGAAGGTCTGCAAACAGTTAACCCATGGATTGCGCAATTACCTTTTTTTATCCCCCCCCCATGCACAAAAAATGAAAAAATATATATATATAGAGTTTGCTTATTATAAACCTGAAGATAAGCATCCAGGGCATCATCTAGAAAAAAAAAAATCTCTCTTTCTTCGTCTTTGCACAGCACCATGCGTAAGTTTGTGTAGGGGGTGGAGTAGTGAGCAGTAATGCACGGTCACTGGAAGGTTAGCACAGCTTGAGATGCGGCTCGCAACGCGGCGTTCCCAGCCTGAGCTGTGGCTAGCAATCCACAGGTTAAGAAAAAACAATGAATATATGATGCATACCTGAACAGCTTAATACTATTTAATAAAACTAAGGATTGGTCCTTGATATCACATGAATATATTAAGTCAGATCCACTGAATATTTCCATCCTTCAAAATCCAAACAACACTTCTTTTCCTATGCTATGTCTGCTAAGTAACATATGTAAAAACAGGACTAAAGTACAATACACTATACTGTGCTATACTGTATACTGTATTATAAAAAAATTACTACAGTACTCACAAACACTAACTGGTACAAGTATCTCTCAATTAATGATCTTTCAGTTCAAAACTTTGCTTCAACAATTATGATTCTGACACCATTTTCTGGTTAACAATAGGGTACCCAATTTTTAACCAACAGACGCCGGGCTATTAATACCGCCGTCATCCTCTCAGTTTGGCAAATTTTCCCAAAGTTGCTTGTTTTCAAACCTTAATATCTTGGAAAGTACAGCAGTTAGGGAAACGAATTAAAAACCATATTACTCACCAACTTCTCTTTTTGCGAATAAAAGCATCCCCAGTCTGTAAGTGGTCATGTCAATAAGTAAGAATAAGAAGATGATGACTAACTTTTGGCACTGGAAGTGGTATGTCTTCGTGTGTGTGCCCGGTCCCAACTCTGGCTTTGCTCTCAACATGACATCTTCTCCACTACAAGATAAACTAGACACACTGGCATCTAAGGTACATTCTATGGCACTATCATTGAGCCCTTTCATAGTATCCTTGGAAAGAGACTTGGCTGGGATGGATGAGGCAAGAAGTCTGCATGAGGGGGGGAATGGAATTGGATGAGAACTCAGAAAACATCATTCAGCACCTGGCTAAGTCACAGAGAAGACTGAGGTACACTAGCGTGAGGTGGCAAGAGTCTCTCCCTACCCTTTGGTGACGAGATCAAGTGGTGGCCACTTCAAACTATGGCGCAAAAACAATTGCAGTTCCTACCAACACCCGGCGGTGTCTATGCACCAATTTTGCATCAGTCCCAACCGACAACCAGTGGGAAGGAGTTAATGATGCCTTGGAGGGGTATAAATATAATTACAGTATTTTATTTTCATTATTTTTTTTCTAATGTAAAGTGAAAATAACTGAATGCTTTGAGCATGAAATTGATGTTGTGCTGCTTAGGGTAAATGCTACCACAGTATGGCCTGGTAAACCTATCATCACCCTACCTGAAATATAATATGGTACTTGAGGATTCTTTATCATTATGGTTTAGATTCATATTCAATTACACTGGCTTATACTGTCAGTACAGTATATGGTGTTTCAAGTGGTTATGAAATCTGGGTTGGTTTTAGATTTGAGTTAGGTTACCAACCTTTAAACCCATGGCAATGATCCCTACCAAACCCATGCTATAACATATTCCCTTGATGTTATATTGTTTAACGTAATTTTCAGCAACATAGCCCTTTACATTACCAATTTGTCGATGATAAGAACTGGGTATAAAAATACATTACATGGAAAAAACCCTTATCTTACTTCTGTTACTTATCATTACAATATTCACAAATTCATAGATGTCCTAAAGCAATGGTTCTCAACCAGAGGTAAATTTACCCCAGGAGATACATCTCATGGCTGGAGTTAAATATATCAATCCCAAAATGAAGTAATTTATATGAAATATTTACCAAATAAGTAAACTGACCGAGACCATGCAGCAGCAATGTTTCAACTTAAAGTTAGACAAGGATTGTGGAAAGTGTTAAGAATATATGGAGTGGATGGGAAGCTGTTGAATGCTGTGAGGAGTATGTACGATGGTGCGAAGGCTGCAGTGCGTGTGGATGGTGAACTAAGTGAATTTTTCCCTTTGAAAGTTGGTTTGAAACAGGGATGTGTCATGTCTCCATGGCTGTTCAATCTGTACATGGATGGGGTAATAAAAGAGGTACAAGGTAGGGTAGTGGATGTTGGAGTGGCCATGGTGAGAGAGGATAGTGTTTGGAAACTCCCTGTACTGTTGTTTGCAGATGATACTGTGTTGTTGAGTGAAGACGAAGGGGAGTTGCAAGGCTTGGTGGATGAGTTTGAGAGAGTGTGTAAGAAACGGAACCTAAAGGTGAATGTAGGGAAGAGTAAAGTGATGGTCTTTGAGAGAGGTGAAGTTAGTGAATGTACAGCGAGGTTGGATGGTGAGGAATTGGAAAATGTGAGTACGTTTAAGTATTTGGGTAGTGTGATGAGTAAGGATGGAGGTTTGGAGGGTGAAGTGCTTGAAAGGGTACAGCAGGGAAGAAAGGTTGCTGGTTCCTTGAAAGCAGTGATAAGAAACAGGGAAGTGAGCATGGAAGTGAAAAAGTTACTACATGACAGTATTGTGATACCAACTCTAACGTACGGAAGTGAAGCTTGGACATTGTTGGAAGGACACAAGTCAAGAGTGAGAGCAGTGGAAATGAGTTATTTAAGAGGAGCCTGTGGAGTCACGTGGAGAGACAGGCTGACGAATGAGGATATAAAGGAGCGTTGTGGTGTGGATGTGGATGTGATAGGAAGCGTTATGAGGAATACACTGAGGTGGTTTGGCCATGTGGAGAGGATGGAGGGTGAAAGACTGACGAAGAGAGTGTATGTGAGTGAGGTGGAGGGGGGAAGAGGGAGGGGGAGGCCGAGGATGAGATGGAGGGATGGGGTGGAGAGGTATATGAGAGAGGGGGGTGTGAGTTGGGAGCAGGGCAGTGAAATGGCGGGGGACAGGGCGACTTGGAGGCGATTTGTTTGTGGCCACCCCAAACGGGATTGAGGCGTCTGGCAATAGATAGATAGATATTTATATTTTTTCATTCTGACTGATATGAGTGAACTGTATTTTGTCTTTCTTTATCAAAGCAAATTTTTTAGTGCCTTGGTATTACAGGTATTTTACATCTTCATATTTTGTGCTTTATGTCTTTTACTCTGTGGAGGTTAGGGGGGAGGGGGGATAAAAGGCTGGTTACATCCAGCTTTGAGGGAAAATGACTAAAGAAAGGTTTAGAATCAATGTCCAAAAGAAAACAATACAAAAACAGAAAACTAATGTTTGAATAATTTAAGCATCAAAAGTTCTGTCACCTCTACCACTTCTATCTGAGGACACTGAAAATCAGTGTGGTGAATCTGATGCAAATGATGATTCGTTTTCATTTTTTAAAGGCTCCAACATGCTTGCATATGTCAGCCTTGGTCACCTAATGGCGGCTCTCCATGCTGCACGATCCATTGCAGCCTCCCTGTTCAGTCCCTTAACCCTGAGGTCACACTTAATGACCTCGTCCCATGTCTTTCTCGGTCCACCCCTCATAACCCCACCCCCAATATTAACACTTCTCACCTTCCTCACCCAATTATCATCCCCCATCCTCTCCACATGTCCAAACCATCTCAATCTACCTCACCTCATCACAACACCAATACACTCCAGTCCCATCCTACCTCTCAACTCTCCCATCGTAAACCCAGCCCCTCCAGGCCTTGGACGCAGGGACGCACTGCACATCCACCTAATCATTGTCATTTCTGTACGTCTGGGCCGGCGAATATCTTCCTCCTTCACTGCCCAGGTCTCACTACCATACAGCATTACACTCCTAACACATGCTGCATACAAAGACCCCTTAGCACGTAGGGAGAGTCCTCTCAATGTCAGGAGAGGCAAGAGCTCCCTGAACTTCTTCCAACCACTTCTCACCCTAGCCACAGAGCTAGCTCCAGCCCCACCTCCAGCACACTTGTCTCCCAAATAACAAAACTCTTCCACACACTCAAGAGATTCACCAGCAAGTTCATTCCTTTCACATCTGACAATCTCCACCTGCTCACCCCAACACGCCGTACACATAAAATCAGCATTATCTCGCAGTCTACCTCTGATACCACTACATCTCTTATGCACCCATTTATCACAAACACCGCACAAGATGGAATTACTTCCCACGCCCTTGTGGCAAACTGCACATGGCCAATCTCCCTCGTCTTTGACAGTACCACCACCAACCCTAGATATCATCACTTTTGTTTTATCTGCATTTACCCTTAAACCCTTGTGCCCCATACCATCTCTCCACTTCCTAAACCTTTCCTCCGCCTCCCTTTCATTCTCTGCAGTCAACACAAAATCATCAGCATACAACAACTCCCACGGGAGTCTGTTTCTAAAGTCACGTGAAAGGGCTCCAGGTACCATGATAAACTACATGGGACTCAAGCCTGACCTCTGATGCACACCAACATTCACGGAAAACTCATCACTCAAATCTTCCTTCACTCTTACCTGGGTGCGAGCACCCACATACATGGCCATAACCACCCTAACCAGCCACTCCTCCAAGCCAAGCTTTCTCATTGCCCACTTCACCACCTCTCTAGGGACTCTGTCAAAGGCCTTTTCCAAATCAACAAAAACAAAATAAAGATCCCTTCTCTTACCAATATATTTTTCCTGAAGCTGTCAAACAATGAATATAGCATTAGTGGTCCCCCTACCTGGCATAAACCCAAACTGCATCTAATCAATATTCACTCTTTCTCTAATCATACCTTCTAAAACTCTCTCCATTACCTTCATTATCTGATCTAAAAGCTTTATACTGTACCTCTATAATTTCCTCTTTCCAGGGCATCACCTTTCCCTTTATACACATTTACAATTACACTCTTCAGCCAATCATCCGGGACAACACACTCATAAATAATCCTATTTATCAGGTCAGTGACTAACCTCACCCCTATATCGCCTAAGGCCTTCAACATTTCGACAGTCAACCCAGACACACCTGCTGCCTTCCCCACCTTCATCCTGCCTATTGCCTCACTCACAGTAGCAGCATCAATCAAAGGCCAAGGGCCAGACACTGGATCTGCTGGCTCCAAACCTTCCCTGTCCCAGTCAAACTCCTCATTCAACAACCAGTTATAATGCTCTCTCCATGCATCTTTAATATCCTCACTGTTCACCACTACCCTTCCTTCATCATTCTTCGCACACTGCTCACCTATAATATCCCGATTATCCCTCTTCACCTGACCTGCCACCATAAATATCATATTTTTCCTTTCCCCATGATTTAGGTTATCAAGTAATACTCTCTGTGACTCAGACTTTGCCCTGTATACCTCTCTTCTAGTCCTCCACTTGGCAGCCAAATATTCCTCTTTGCTACCACCCTTCTTCCATTCCCAGAAAAGCCTTCTTTTCTCCTTAACTGCAGCTTTTTTTTAATGCTAGGAAGAAGGAACCAAAGGCCATGAGCCCAAAATAATCATTCCCTCTAGGAGAAAAAAAAATACAAGAGAGAGCCAAATTCAAAATCCATTCATTTCGAGATACCTGGACACACTGTGTTTGAAAGACTGGAGATCATAGCTAGCAGGAAATACAGACAGAGGGAAACAGTCCCAGAGTTGACCTGTTGCATAAATGAAGGACTGGGAGTAACAGTTAACTCTTGCATTAGACAGCTGGAGAGAAAAGATTTGAGAGTTTGCTGCTAGACAGATGCTACGCGCCCATCGTAGGCGTGGAGGAATGCAAGCAGACAGTTCAGAGGAGCAGTGACCATTGAAGCAGCGATAGAAAAGAGATAAAGATGCAACAGTGTGGCAAAGAGACAGAGGTTGAAGGGAGTCAGTAAGAGGAGTAGAGTTAATGAGATGAAAGGCTTTTGACTCCACCCTATTGAGAAGAGCTGTATGTGACGAGCCTTCCCACACGACAGTTTTATTCCACACAGAGGCAGATAAAACCCATGTATAGAGTCAACAATCATGCAGGAGTAAAGAAGGAAGGAGACGGCTTAGCACACCTAATCTCTTGGAAGCAGATTTTACAACCAATGTAATATGATCTTTCGAAGATAAGTCCAGAGTGAATGAAACCCCAAGCATACTCAAGGATGATGCAGGATTAAGCTGAATATTATTAAACATTAGTGGGTACACCTGTGGAAGACTTTGTCAGGTTGATAGGTGTAAGAACTGAGTCTTTGATGCATTAAAAACAACAAGATTATTTTTACCCCAGTCAGAGATACGAGCCAAGTCAGACATTAGGTGTGCCATAGCCTCATCCCTTGTTTGTTGAAGTAACTGCTGGGATTGACGTTGCAGGAACCGAATGGAAAGGTGAAGGATGGCGTCATCACCGTACGAGTGGATAGGGTTAGATGTACAGCTTAGAAGGTCATTGATGAATAAAAGGAAGAGAGTTGGTGATAGGACAGAGCCCTGAGGAACACCACTGTTGATAGATATAGGAGAAGAACAATGGCCGTCTACAACAGCGGCTAGCTACAGAACAACCGGAAAGGAGGCTATAGATGAAGGTACAGACAGAAGGACAGAAACCGTAAGAGGGCAGTTTGGAAATTAAAGACTTATGCCAGACTCTTATGCCTTTGAGATGTCAAGTGCAATGGCAAAGCTTTCGCCAAAGTCCCGAAAGGAGGATGACCAGGATTCTGAAAGGTAGATGAGAAGATCACAAATGGAGCGTCCCTGACGGAACCCATACTGACGATCTGAAAGAATGTTGTGATAGGAAAGATGCTTTAAGATTTTTCTGTTCAGAAATGACTCAAAAACTTTTGAGATACAGGATGTTAAAGTAATTGGACGATAGTTAGAGGTTGGTAATGGTCACCTTCCTTTGGGACTAGCTGAAAGAAAGCAAACTTCCAGCAAGAAGGAAAGGTACAAGTTGACAGACAAAGGCGAAAGAGTTTACCTAGGCAGGGTGTAAGCACAGAAGCACAGTTCTTGAAGACAACAGGAGGGATACTGATCTGTGACCATACAAAATCAACAGATAGCGGTTGCTAAAGATTCAATACAATGATTTTCAAAGTCCATGGAGAGAGGAGCAGGAGAGGCAACAGGTCTTCTGATGCCTGGATATACAATAAAAATAACTTGACAGATCATACAGGAGTAAGGCACTATTGTTGCTGTTATGTGACCCCATGCTCATCTGACTGTGAACCTGGTGGACTGCAGCCTGAAGTTGTCTTTCTCATGCATTTCACCATCCTTCTTTCATGGGATAGGGAATAAGCTGAGGAGCATTTGCATAACCAGACAGCTCTGCCACCTAGTTACGGCATATCAGTGAGAAGGTATCTTTCTCCAGCACCAACTGTACTACAGTAAACTATACATAAAGCATGGTCAGCTTTCCAAGCACAATTATTCTATAACTGCAAAATTTGCTTTTACACATTATGAAATGGCTGCTTCAGTTGGGGAACCGTCACAAAAAAAAAACACAACCAGAAGTCCACTCCACAAGTTTTCAAGCAATTTTATTAAAATGACAAGGTGAAGGCACTCCCGCTCCTGGACAATGCCCCCCTGCATCCATCTGAGAAGGATCTGGTTGCTGATGATGGGCGCATTAGGTGTATGTTTCTGCCACCTAATACTACTGCTCTGATTCAACCAATGGACCAGGGTGTTATCATGGCTGCTAAAAAGCTGTACCAGCGAAGGTTCCTCAGTGAGGTATTGGTGGTGCTGGAGGACAAGGACGAGGACACACATGGGAAGCAGACCTTGCAGAATCTTCACCATTATGACCTGAAGTCTGCAGTGTTAAACTGGTCGAACGCATGGATGGATATCTCTGTGAAAACCCTCGAAAGCAGTTGGTCTCGTCACATCCAGGGAACCGAAGCTGAGCACAACTTTGAGGGGTTTGACATGGATAACTTCCACCATTGTCTTTGAACAGCAGGAGAGCAGGTGCACATCGACGATGTGAGGGATTGGCTGGATGACAACAGCGGGCATGAAAGTGGACAGCAACACCGACGAGGACCCTCACTCACTGCCCCATGCAACTCCATCACTCCCTCGTCTCAGTGTCCTACGTGCCAGTCTGGAAGAGGTGCTGGAGTACGCCAAGCACCTGCACTGTAACAGGGAGTTGGTGCCGCTCAGCCTGGCGATGGAGCTGTGGGCACTCAGAGACGCTGGCATCCTCTGGCAGAATAGTCGGTCCTATCATCAGACCAGGATCGACTCCTCCTTCATGCCTGCCACCCCCACGAGTGCCAGCCCATTCTCACCACTACCACCACCACCACCTCATTTCCCACTTTCACCATCAGACCCGAACCTGAGCACATCGACAACCAGTGAGTCTTCGCTAGATGTAAGTTTGCTGCTGTCTTCAGAGTCTCCTGAGACGGGTAGGTCACCATCACTGCACTACACATCGCCAGTTCGCCACTCATCGTTCTGCTCCAGCAGGTAGAGGAGTTCTTTGACCTTTGCTAAATTTGAAGGTTAGCCACTAGACCACATGGTACAACTGTGCACCTGCGGCAGGTGCATGGGTTACGAAGCATGTCTGCGGTGCACTGGGTGGTAAGTACAGTACCCCAATTGAATGTTTTTCAGCAAGGAACTTTAGGTTTTTATCATAGTTTCCTTGGTGTTTAAATTTATTTAGGACATTCCCATGTGTGTTTTGATATCAAAATATGGCAGAATGACTGGAAAACAGTGCCAAAATTACGTGCGGTACTGTACATACAGTAGTGTATAGGAAGGGTGTTTTTTGGTTTTCAGTGTTTTTTTTTCCATGGTTTTCTTGGTGGTACAAATTATTTTCAACATTCCTGTGTATGTTTTGATGTCTAAATATGGTAGAATGACTGGAAAACAGTGCCAAAACTTGGAGAGGTACTGTACATACAGCAGTGTATGGATAGGGTGTTTTTTGGTCTTCCATGGATTTTATGCATGGTTTTCTTGGTGCTGAAAATTATTTTCGATATTCCTATGTATATTTTCATGTCCAAATATTCCTAAATGACCAGAATACACTGCCAAAGCAGGCAGAGGTACTGTACAAATAGGGTAGCTATAGGTTGGAGGAGGTGTATAGGTAGGGTCTGGGTATAGCATGGAGGATATTGATCATTATCTGGACTTTGCCACTACCCAGACATGCCTTTGGCTCTATTACGTCTGATAATCAAAAGACTAATATATATATATATATATATATATATATAAAACAAACATTTTTCTTCAGGCACAAAATGATCTACAGGTACACAAGGCGAGTGATGAGAAGGGTGGATGGTGAACTGAATGAAAGGAAGGCAATGATTGACTGTGTGTGTGTGTGTGGATGAAAGGATGGTGGGTGGGGGGCACCCATCATCCACCCACCCTGTTTTTAGGGTAGCTCTACATCGAGTGACAAGCCAAATTATTTCCTGTAAACTAGGAAATCATTTACAACACTGGGTGGTAACCTTATAACCAACGAACACATGTTCCCTACGTAACAGCAGGTGGGTTGGTGGAGGGTTAGTGCCCCGCCCCAGAAAACAACTAAAATACGAACAAGAAGCCTCGGACCAGGACTGACCAAAAGATGATGACTAAGGACCATACAAAGGACATGATATGGACGACGACCTGGAATGTAAGGGGTACAAATGAAGAGGTGAAAAAGAGAGAGATTCTCCAGGTGCTTAAGGGTGCGAAAGTGGATGTATGTGGATTAACTGAAACTAAATACAGAGATGAGAGTGTGAGAGAGTGGGAGTATGGATGGGGGATATGTGCAGAAGTAGGTGATAATGACAGGGCAAAAGACGGAGAGTGTATTGTTGTAGCAGACGGAAGGAGAATATAAGAGATTATGGATCAGTTACTTCAAGGATTGTGTGGGTAAGATTGAATATTGGAATACAAATGTGGGTGACTGTGCGCGTGTATGCACCAACGCAAGATTGTGCAAGCAGAGTGAGAAAAGAGTTCTAGACAAATGTGGAACTGTGCATGGAAAAGTTTGAAAGGAATGAGAGAGTGTTTTTGATTGGTGATATGAATGGTAACGTAGGGAATGTGAAGGTGTGTAGTTGGTGAGTGGGCTGTGCCTGCTGAGATAGATGAGAACAGCAGTGCTGGGAAGGAGTTGGTGATAGCCAGTACCCTCTTCAGGCACAAGATGATCCACCGGTATACATGGTGAGTAATAAGAAGGGTGGATGGTGAACTGAATGAAAAGAAGGCAATGACTGATTATGTGTGTGAGGATGAAAGGATGCGGAGATGTGTAATGGATGCAAGAACGTACAGAGGCTGGGGGAGTGAACCTTCTGACCACCACTTGGTGGTGGTCAGAATCAAGGTCCAAGTAAAATGGAGAAATAGAAGAAAGGAAGCACGGGAGGAAGGAGTAGATGTGAGGAGAGTGGAAAGGTTACAAGAGGATGAGAAAAAGGCAGAATATAAGAGAGAAGTGGAGGAATGATTGGGTAAATATGAACTGGAGCAGATGGGGGATGTGGAAGGTGTGTGCAAGATATTCACAGAGGAAATATGTGCAGCATGTGATGTGGTGTGGGGTGAAGAGAAGACGGAAGGGGGTGCAAGGAACACCATGGTGGAATGAAGAGGTGAGAGAGGCTGTGGCACAAAAGAAGAAAGCATATAATGAATGGACGAGAAATAGGGGCATGGAAGAAGTTGAGAGATGGAAAAGAGAGTTATATGTAGAAAGGAAGAATGAGATGAAAAGATTAGTATGAGAGAGTAGGAAGAGAGTGGATGAGGAATTTGGAAGGAATTTGAGTGTAAAGTGGGGGAAATGTAAGAAAATGTTCTGGAAAGAGGTAAAGAGAGTCAGACAGGGTGGCAAAGATAAAAATGGTAGATTACTATATGAGAAGGGAGAAAAAGTGAGCAGATGGAGAGAACACTATAATGAATTGCTGAACACAGAGAATGGAAATAATGCGAGTATAAGTGGCTGGGGAACGGCAGAGAGAAGGAGGGAGGTGCGAAGAAAGGACGGAATCAGTAAGATGGAAGTTGTGGAAGCACTGAAGAAAGTCAAAATGGGGAAAGCCCCAGGAATTGATGGAGCGTGTGGTGAAATGCTGAAGCATGGGGGAGAGATAGTAGTAGAATGGTTGTGGAAGATGTGCAGATTGGTCTAGGAGGAAGGTAAAGTCCCGGATGATTGGAAGTGTGTAAGATATTCACAGAGGAAATATGTGCAGCATGTGATGTGGTGTGTGGGGTGAAGAGAAGACGGAAGGGGGTGCAAGGAACACCATGGTGGAATGAAGAGGTGAGAGAGGCTGTGGCACAAAAGAAGAAAGCATATAATGAATGGATGAGAAATAGGGGCATGGAAGCAGTTGAGAGATGGAAAAGAGAGTTATATGTAGAAAGGAAGAAAGAGGTGAAAAGATTAGTATGAGAGAGTAGGAAGAGAGTGGATGAGGAATTTGGAAGGAATTTGAGTGTAAAGTGGGGGAAATGTAAGAAAATGTTCTGGAAAGAGGTAAAGTGAGTCAGACAGGGTGGCAAAGATAAAAATGGTAGATTACTATATGAGAAGGGAGAAAAAGTGAGCAGATGGAGAGAACACTTTAATGAATTGCTGAACACAGAGAATGGAAAAAATGCTGCGAGTATAAGTGGCTGGGGAACGGCAGAGAGAAGGAGGGAGGTGAGAAGAAAGGACGGAATCAGTAAGATGGAAGTTGTGGAAGCACTGAAGAAAGTCAAAATGGGGAAAGCCCCAGGAGTTGCTGGAGCGTGTGGTGAAATGCTGAAGAATGGGGGAGAGATAGTAGTAGAATGGTTGTGGAAGTTGTGCAGATTGGTCTGGGAGGAAGGTAAAGTCCCGGATGATTGGAAGTCAGGTATAATTATTCCACTGTACAAAGGGAAAGGGGAAAAGGAAGTGTGTGGTAATCATAGGGACATTTGTCTTCTTAGTGTAATAGGAAAAGTACACGGTAAGATACTTACTGACAAAGTTAGGGAAATAACAGAGGAATTAGTTGGAGAAGAACAGGGAGGTTTTAGGAAGGGAAGAGGCTGTGTAGATCAGATATTCATTCTTAGATCTTTAGTGGAAAAGTGTCTAGAGAAGGGAAAGAAGTTGTATGCAGCTTTCATGGATTTGGAGAAAGCATATGACAGGGTGGATAGACAAGGACTGTGGAAAGTATTGAGAATATATGGAGTACATGGGAAGTTGTGGAATGCTGTGAAGAGTATGTATGATGGTGCTAAGGCTGCAGTGCATGTGGATAGTGAACTGGGTGAATTTTTCTCTTTGAAGGTTGGGTTGAAACAGGGATGTGTCATGTCTCCATGGTTGTTCAAGCTGTACATGGACGGGGTACTAAAAGAGATGCAAGGTAGGGCAGTGGATGTTGGAGTGGCCTTAGTGAGAGAGGGTAGTGTTTGGAAACTCCCTGTACTGTTGTTTGCCGATGATACTGTGCTGTTAAGTGAAGACGAAGGGGAGCTGCAAGGCTTGGAGGATGAGCTTGGAAGTGTAAGAAACAGAATCTGAAGGTGAATGTACTGAAGAGTAAAGTGATGGTCACTGAGAGAGGTGAAGTCAGTGAATGTACAATGAGGCTGGATGATGGGGAAATGGAAAATGTGAGTATGTTTAAGTACTTGGGAGTGTGATGAGTAAGGATGGAAGTTTGGAGGGTGAAGTGCTTGAAAGGGTACAACAAGGAAGAATGGTTGCTGGTTCCTTGAAAGCAGTGATAAGGAACAGGGAAGTGAGAATGGAAGTGAAAAAGTTACTACATGATAGTATTGTGATACTAACTCTAACTTACGGACGTGAAGCTTGGACGTTGTTGGAAGGACAGAGGTCAAGAGTGAAAGCAGTGGAAATGAGTTATTTAAGAGGAGCCTGTGGAGTCACATGGAGAGACAGGCTGACAAATAAGGATATAAAGGAGCATTGTGGTGTAGATGTGGATGTGATAGGAAGCGTTAGGAGGAACACACTGAGGTGGTTTGGCCATGTGGAGAGGATGGAGGGTGAGAGACTGACGAGGAGAATGTATGTGAGTGAGATGGAGGGGGGGAGGCCGAGGAAGAGGTGGAGGGATGGAGAGGAGAGGTATATGAGAGAGGGGAGTGTGAGTTGGGAGCAGGGCAGTGAAATGGCGGGGGACAGGGCGACGTGGAGGCGATTTGTTTGTGGCCACCCTGTAAGGGATTAATGGCATCTGGCAATAGATCGATAGACAGATGTCTATCTTTAGTTTTCTTCTCTTGTTCAGTATTAAATACACCTACTGAATGTATATCACTCCTCAGTACATTTCATATTCCTCTTTTATTGTGTGTGTGTATCTAAACCAAAAATGGACAATGACATGTTGGCACCTCCCCCCTCCCCCAAGGCCGCTGCTCAGTGCTCTCTCACTAGTACTGTAATGCCACTCAGTAGCTGTGTTCACAAAGGAGTTCATCATGTTTTTCATCATCCCTGTCCATTTGCGTGTCATGCTGACCTCATGCCTTCTACTGGCATGTCATTATGGCACCTCTATCTGCCAAGTGCCCCAGGAAGGTCTTATCTCTTGAAAAGAAGTGAGAGATTATCAGGAAACTGGAAGAAACATGGACTGTGAGCCAGGTGGCTGAGTTTTTTGGCAATCCTCGTACGACCATGCAGGACACCAAGAAGATATGAGAACATATCTTGTGGCAAGGAACTGAATATGGATGGACATACCGACACCTTGATTGGAAAATGATGGCCTGTCTGAAGCATCAGGATTAGACCAGGCAGTATTGAAGCGGTACCACCATAAACAAAGCAGCAGTGTCATGGTGTGGGCATTGGAACTCAAGGATACGGCAGCAAAGTTTGCTTAACACTTGGCCATAACTGCCACTACCCACACAGGATTTACTGTATCATGAAACTTTCCTGCCTCTTCAGTGTTTATTCCTCTCTAACGTTTTCTGTTTTTCTGTCACTCATACCTCACCCGTCTCTCTCTCACTCCTCACATTTGGTTAGGTCAACTTATCCTCTTTCTGTCTGCCTTTCTAACCTGCCTCACCCCGCCTAACTGCCTCTGGGTATTAGCTGTACAGTGTGTGTGCAGTATTGTACAGTATGGTATAATGACAGTTTATTATGTTTAATACAGTATTCAAGAGTATTTTTCTATGAATGATTATACAGTAGTTATAAGGTTTTATAGGTTAGACCCCTCTCTGGCATGGTTTGGGGAGAGTATAACATCTCCAACAGTATGTCACTTTGCAACACCTCTTTGACTGGTATAAGCTGGATAATTGAGAATTTCCTGTAATCACACCTTCAAAATTATCTGTTCCACCTCACAAGTAAATCATCAATACAAAACTGCTTCATAATGCCTGTGAGATATCCTTCCACTCTGCAGAATATAAAGCTACAAAATGGGTACAACTCTTGTCACGTGCATGTGCATCTCCACACTGATTTTATCCATGACATTCTGTCTTTCATAAATTCTTTAACTTCAATTTCCATATCTCATTTTCTCATACACTCACCATATCAAACCACCTTCTTTTTATCCTTCCATGCCTCAACCATACACAATCTCACTTACATACTGTACAAACATACTGTACCTATCCCCTTTACCACTAGACAGCTAATTATATGAATTCACCATCTAAACATGCACATTCTACCCTTTAAACAATCAATTTCCCTCACCACATCATCCAACTGCACAGTTCTGATCTCATAAAAACTCTGGATGGCCTTCACCAGTTTATTTTCCACTGCATATTAGTGAAACTTTTAGCACTGTTTGCTCATGCGCTTTACTATAAGCCATTTCCAGATACACTGAAGGTTAAAGTTGCCTCATACTGGCATCTACCTCCAATAACCTCTCTACCAAATACCTTACAGCAATTACCTGATCTACAAACCCTCTTCTATCCTCCCTGAAGCTACCCCACTCTTTACACAGATAATTATTTTTCGGTGATATAACCGCCTTTGCCCTCCCAAATCCTAAATCTTCTAAAGGACCATCTCTTACGGCCAGTATGCACACAACCCACTTTGGCCTCACTTTCATAACAGCTTCTCAAACCATACTAGTAATACAAACATCTAAATCAGCACAACACAAAGTTTCAGTACAACCAAGAAAAGATCTTTTATGGTGTCAGACAAGATGGCTGAAATTTTGCTGTTCACTGGGTTCACATCCCAGTGAGCCTGGGGACACAACAAAAGCTGTACTGTAAATCAAATCACACACTTTCTGTCCCTTCCACATTCCTAATTTTCTCCCTCACTCGTCAGAGTCCCTTACCAACAAAATAAAAATCATTTGCACTACCCATAAGATCAACATCCGTATTTTCTTTCATCAGGTCCCTCTGCTACTATTCTCCAACGTTTTCATCACAACTGCTAACTCTCAATACATCCAACTTCACAGCCCATGTCTATTTTGCCACAGCTTGGATTATTTTTCCACCATACAAGTCTAGTATGTGGCTGGCAGTCAACCAAGCACAGTATGTACCCAAGAGATTCTGCAGTCGGACCATTTCGTTGGTTCGCAGACAAGGTAGTAGTATGTCCCGGAAAAACTTATGTTTACATCCATAACTAATTACCTGACAAAACAAAATACACTCCTCTTACTTCACCTCAATGTGTAGAAATTAAAGGTTAACATTGTGCACACAAAGTCATTCAAGAAGTCATCTGGAATGGCTTGCTGCAGTGCTATGTAGGAAAGCTGCAAAGCACTCAACATGGTTTATATATTTTTCCTTTCCCACACATACTGTCTCTGTTCATGGCAAATACTGCTTCCATATATGTAAAGCATTTTGTTTTCCATCTCAATTTTTGCAATCCATTACATTTCCTTTGCTATTTCACCCTGGTGTTCTAACCCCACACCCACCAACTGCCCCTCCACCAAACATACGGTATTCATATATACATCAATACATTCCTCAAGCTCATACTCACCCCCCTTCTTTCTTATTTTACTTCCCTCCAACCCCACTACTATGCATCATTTGGTTTAAAGCCATAACTACCAGCTTTGTGATAATTAGCTAAAGTCAGAGCATTTAAACCAGTGTAATCCTCATGACAATGTTCAATGACAAGCTATCGTATTCTTCTCTGACCTTAAATACAGTGTCAATAATTCCTCTGGACAATGAGTCATAATGGTTACATGGCAAAGACATACATCAAATCCTGAAATAAAGCAATAAATTCAATCAATATATTCATATCACCTTAAACAAAATGTTTATTATGTGTATTAGTGTACATACCTCATGCCTTTCTTCATGATCCACTTAGGGATCCCATACGCTCCGCTTGATTCAATGGTTTTAGGGTCGTCCATAGTGAAGGTTTCAGTGGTAAACTATTTGCTGTAAAAGCTGTATAACTTAAAATGAAAAATCTACCCAAGCTATGTACTGTACTGTATCTTGTTAATTACTACCAGACCCAAGCAAAAGTACAACTCTATTGGCCAAGAACTATATACAAAAGAAAAGTAATTTCAAGCAGGTGCAATTTTGTTTATCGACGCCAGCAGGGACAGTGCTGCTAGTCTTCGAACCAACATGGTGATCAATCTGAAAAATAAATAACAGAAATTAATAGGGACAGAGCATGTGTATATAAAAGCATTTAAATTCATGCCTTATCAGCAAAGAAAAACTCGGGGAAAAAATTTCCTCCTACTGTACTTCAATATCACTGGTACAGTACTTACATTAGAAAAAGGGAACAATGCATTAACAGCAGAGTTCTGTTACTACTGACACTCAGGAAAGTCCAGTCAACCATTGTAAAACCAAATTATTTACCTGGGCTGAGTTCAGTACCTACAACACTGGCAAAAACTTACAACAACTAAAAAGGCAGCAATCACCTCCTTTTTGTGTTTACATACTGTATCTTCCTGACCCAAAACACATCAGCTCAGCATCTGTTTAGCACTGAAAGATACGTCATCCAGTAAGAGTTTGTTGGGTAAATGTGTAGTGTTGAGTATGAAAGTGCAGTCAAGTCAATGTGGAGTGAAATATGTGTAGCAGGGTGACTGTTGGTAAGTAACTGTGTAGTTGGATGAATGTGGTTAACCATGAATGTGCTGTTAAATGTGACTGCGCAGGTGAATGGGAATGTAACCAAAAGGTAATGTGTAGTTGGGTGTCAATATGTCACTAACTGTGAAAGTGAATTTGGATGTTTATGTACAGCTAGATGAATACTCGCTGAATGTGTATATGTAATTTAGAGCCAGAGCTTAGCTGAATGTGAACTGGTATATAAAGAATGCAAAGTTACTGTAGTTGGATGCTAAAGTGTACTCACAATGGGCACTTCAAGATTTGTAACTAAATCAAGATTCAGACTCAATAATGTCAAAGTTAGGACTTCAGATGTGGCTTTCTCCAATAGATCATGTCCAGCTGCATCTGGTTTGCACTGGCCTGATGCGCATAATCGACACTGAACAATACCAAGGTTATAACTAAAGGACATGACATTCTCAGGTTTAAGTTCCAATAAGTCTGTCTTGTGTAAGATCATTTTGTGATCCTATGGGTAAAACCTAAGTTATGACAGTAGCCTTCTTAGAAAAGTTAGGCCTTGTTAGTTCTGTTATGTATAAGCTATAAGGTCCATGAATGATCCTTTGAACAATATCAAGGTTAGGACCAAATAATGTGGCTATCTTAGGTAAGCTGGGTCTGTTAGGTTTGTTTTATGTTGTTGTTAAGCAACCCCAGTCTATCTGCCCAAGCAGATCCATTAACAGCAGACATGTAACCAACCCTGCAGGGCTGCCCCATTCAGTGAACTGATGTTTCCTTGTGGCAAGCAGCAACTTACCATGAGAGGTGCGGAGGTTTGGTTCCCAGAGGGATGCCACATTTGCATCTCTCCACCAATATAACTGAGGTACTAAAGTAACATCATGCCATTATTTGGTTTATGATTATCATGCTTACCCCCAGTGTTGTAATTCGTTTCCTGGGATACGGGAGACCATTAAGTTAGTCAATCAGTGTAGAGCCACCAGAAGCGGAAAGATGAGAATAAAAGTGAAAAGAAGGATGGGAGAAACAGGACATGTGGAGAGCAGACAGAAAAAGACAGGTCAGTGACGAAGAAGTGGGCAGCACTACATTCAGTATGTGATGGTTACCACCACCTACTACCAATTTGATTTACGAGTTCCATATGTAATACCCATATGTCTTTCTGAACAATACCAATGTCAAGACCAGAGAATGTGACTTTCTTAGCTAAGTCCTGCTTTGTGTAAGGTCAATTAACCTACAACACCTGGCTTACCTCAATAGATGGCATGGCTGACTGCAATATACCTAAACAAATAACCAATTAAAACTTAATTTCTCACATTTTATTATTAGTGCTCATTACTGCTAAGAACAGTAGATACTTACCTGGAAGGTTTAAAACCTATATTTCAGCATGTCCTCTTTCATCTATCTATCTATTGCCAGACGCCTCAATCCCGTTTGGGGTGGCCACAAACAAATCGCCTCCAAGTCGCACTGTCCCCCGCCATTTCACTGCCCTGCTCCCAACTCACATCCCCCTCTCTCATATACCTCTCCACCCCATCCCTCCATCTCAACCTCGGCCTCCCCCTCCCTCTTCCCCCCTCCACCTCACTCACATACACTCTCTTCGTCAGTCTTTCACCCTCCATCCTCTCCACATGGCCAAACCACCTCAGTGTGTTCCTCATAACGCTTCCTATCACATCCACATCAACACCACAACGCTCCTTTATATCCTCATTCGTCAGTCTGTCTCTCCATGTGACTCCACAGGCTCCTCTTAAATAACTCATTTCCACTGCTCTCACTCTTGACTTGTGTCCTTCCAACAACGTCCAAGCTTCACTTCCGTCCGTTAGAGTTGGTATCACAATACTGTCATGTAGTAACTTTTTCACTTCCATGCTCACTTCCCTGTTTCTTATCACTGCTTTCAAAGAACCAGCAACCTTTCTTCCCTGCTGTACCCTTTCAAGCACTTCACCTTCCAAACCTCCATCCTTACCCATCACACTACCCAAGTACTTAAACGTACTCACATTTTCCAATTCCTCACCATCCAACCTCGCTGTACATTCACTGACTTCACCTCTCTCAAAGACCATCACTTTACTCTTCTCTACATTCACCTTTAGATTCCGTTTCTTACACACTCTCTCAAACTCATCCACCAAGCCTTGCAGCTCCCCTTCGTCTTCACTCAACAACACAGTATCATCTGCAAACAACAGTACAGGGAGTTTCCAAACACTATCCTCTCTCACCATGGCCACTCCAACATCCACTACCCTACCTTGTACCTCTTTTATTACCCCATCCATGTACAGATTGAACAACCATGGAGACATGACACATCCCTGTTTCAACCCAACTTTCAGAGAAAAATTCACTTAGTTCACCATCCACACGCACTGTAGCCTTCGCACCATCATACATACTCTTCACAGCATTCAACAACTTCCCATCTACTCCATATATTCTTAACACTTTCCACAATCCTTGTCTATCCACCCTGTCATATGCTTTCTCCAAATCCATGAAAGCCGCATACAACTTCTTTCCCTTCTCTAAAAACTTTTCCACTAAAGATCTAAGAATGAATATCTGATCTACACAACCTCTTCCCTTCCTAAAGCCTCCCTGTTCTTCTCCAACTAATTTCTCTGTTTCTCTAACTCTGTCAATAGGTATCCTACCATACACTTTTCCTATTATACTAAAAAGACAAATGCCCCTATGATTACCACACACTTCTTTTTCTCCTTTTCCTTTGTACAAGGGAAATATTCCTATTTCTGATCTGTGACTAAATATAAAACAGCATATATCTTTTGCCTTGTTAAAAAACTCTTAACTTCACAAAGCTGATATGGAAAAACTATGGCATATATTGACCCAGAAATTTAAACACAAATACTTAATTACATTCTCTATGAGCCAGTATGAGCAACATAATTAACTGGTGAAATTATTTATATATTTATTTTTTTTTATGGGACAAAGTAGTTTATCCCCCCAAGCTACAGGTTACAGTTTGCTGATCCTTTTAATGCAAGGGTTACAACTACAGGATGCCATTTTCTCATATAGGTTTGGTCCTGTTAGGTTTGATTTATGTAATCCCCATAAATGACCTTTTGAACAATGTCAAGATTAAGACCAGAGAATCCCAAGGTTAACACCAAAAATGCCAAGGTTAGGCCCAAAGAACACAAAAGTTAGGACCCCAAAATTATAAGATTAGGACCAAAAATGTAAAAGTTTGGGAAAAAAAAAATCCAAAGGTTAGGACCAAAAAATGCCAAAGCTGGGATGCAAAAGTTAGGACAAAAGAATACAAAGTTTTGGGGAAACACACACACACACACACACACACACACACACACACACACACACACACACACACACACACACACACGAGCACAGCACATTCTGTGTATATCACAATTAGGTCTATTAGGTAATACATAAATATTTGGAACGACTTGGACAAAGAGGTGATGCATGAGAAAAACATTCATGTGTGTAAATGTAAACTTGATAAATGTGGATTTGGAGACAGGACAACACGAGCATTGCTCAATTCCTGTATACTACAAAGAGGTAAATAAAAATAGGTAAATACACACACACACACACACACACAAACACTGCTCGCTGACCCAGAGGTAACATTCTCACCTGCTGTCTGGTACGACGTGGGTTCGTGCCTTGCTCAGATTTGAAAAGTTTTACTGACGAAGCGGGTGGTCAATGTCCCCCTTGAGCAAGGGGATGGGTGTGCATGTGTGAAGGTCATGGACTTACCCTTAGACCAGACTACATGAGCTCTCAGTTCTCTTCCAGGAGAGTAAAAAGCTGGCAATCACAACGATCATCAGGTGATCTTGACTGACTGACATGGTGAATTTGACACACACACACACACACACACACACACACACACACACACACACACAAAAGTTAGGATGAAATAATGCAAGGATTAGAACAAATGAACACAAAGTTCAGGGCAAAAAAGCACAAAAGTTAGGTTGAAAGAACACACTAATTAGAACCATACATTCATTCATTCATTGTCAGACGCCATGTATCCCAAACGGGGTGGCCAAGGGCTTAAAGTTAATTGTTTTACAGGGAGGGGCACTAATCCTCCACCAACCCCACTTGACACGTAGGGATGCCAACAGCATCTGGTGTTCCCAGGCGGTCACCCATCCAAGTACTAACCAGACCCAACGTTGCTTAACTTCGCTGATCGGACGGGAAGCGTGTACTCAACGTGGTATGGCCATTGGCAAAAAAGGCAAAAGTTAGAAAACCAAAAATCCTCAGATTAAGACTGACGACTGCCAACTGAGTGTAATACTAATAACCCACTACTTCATATTTAACCTCTATAGTACTATGGCTGACAATCATCAGTTTGCAAGTTTGCCACGTAGAGTCCTATGACTGACAATCGCAGAAGGTCTGTCAAAAACTGCCAAGCACTAAGCCAGCCCCTTTTATGATGTAAGTGGTTTCTACCCGATCAGAACAAGGGACGAAATGGTAGGAAGATCCTGCCCCCTCACCAGGTCTGTGGGCCCCCCCCCCCCAAGCCACTTTTTCCACCTCACTCTGGCTGACTGGATACAGCCTGCTCTGTCCCCTCCCATCCAAACTACTGTACTCACCAACACCACATCTACCTCATATGGTGGGGTGTCTCATGCCCACTCACCCACCTCCTGTGCCCCCCCTCCTCCACACCCCCTTTATATCAAATGACGCACCAATTTCCCTGCTATGATTGCTTTGTGTGTGTGTTTCCTCCCAGCACAATACCCCCACACTATCTCCCCCACACTGGGGTGTGTCTCATCCCCTCTCACCCCCACCAGAGACCCCCCACCCTACCTCCACTTCCTCCCTCCCTATCCTTTAACCCCTAAAGTACTAAGCTCGTCAATCAAGCTTTTTGTGCAACTTCTTAAAAGGACAAGAAACACCAATCATGCAACATGCAAAAAAAACTGGCAGCAGCTGGCTCCACCCCGACTGTGATGTAGATGGCTTCTAACCAATCAGAAGTGAGTGTTGGACACACCGGAGGGGGGACCCAGGCCCGTATGCCAGGCGGTGGGGGGCATAGGGCCACATCCCTCTACCCCACTACCTTGTTATTACCCTACCTCCCACAGTTCTTACCACCACCACCACCCTTCCCACACCCTTCTCATGCACCCCTCCTCCCATGTGGATCCCCCCCCATGTCCCCCCTCCCAGTCATCTTGGGGGAGGGTATTTCCTCCCTACCCTCCCTCCATGTCCCTGTACTCCACTGGGGCCCTTCCTTTGTGTCTGGTGGTGGTCTCCTCCCATCCCTCCATCCCCATACACCCCCTCCTGACCTTACCACCTCCCACCACAACCCCCCACCCCCAACCCCACCCCCTAGCACACAGTATCTTTACCTCCCCGGCCTTGAATATTTCGCATATTTTTACGCTTTATGGCACGTGTTTTTGAATCATTACCTGTAATTTATTTGTGTCTTTGCATACAGATATGCACACCAAAATTATTTTAGCTGTCATTATTCAATACCCACTCGAAAAAGAAATTTTATTTTCCCTAGCTAGATTTGACAGCTCGGTGGGGAGGGGAGGGGGGAGGGGAGGGGGGAGGGGAAAGGGGGATGGGAGGTTAGGTGAGGTGAGGGAAGGGGAGGGGAGGGAAGGGAAGAGGAGGAGAGAGGAGGGAAGGGAAGAGGAGGAGAGAGGAGGGGAGGGAAGGGAAGAGGAGGAGAGAGGAGGGGAGGGAAGGGACTGGAGGTATGGGGAGGGGAGAGGAGGGGAGGACAATATTATATACTATTTATCATATTTTTATTGGGGGGGGTTCATGACCATTCTCCCTAGCTAGATTTGACAACTTGGTGGGGAGGGGAGGGGGAGGGGAGATTAGGGGAGGGGGAGGGAAGATTAGGGGAGGGGATTGGAGGTATGGGGAGAGGAGAGGAGGGGAGGATAATTTTTACTATTTATCATATTTACTGGGGGGGGGGAGGTTGTCACCATTTTAGTTTTTTCTAAGCACACTACAATGGTTTATAACATCTATACAAACACAAAAAAAATTGATTTTGGTGATTTCTGTACGTATTTTTGTGAAGACAAAAGGTGCCAGCGGCGTATTTTCTTTATCGCTGGGGTTGTGATGGGTAACTATTATCAACTTTGACGGGCCATAGCTCGGTAACTATTCAGTCAAGGAGGGTGGGGTTTACATTTCCAGGTGTGTAAATTCAAGCTCTATAAATCAGGCACAAAACTTTTAACCTTTGAGAAAGTCGAAAAATAGGCCTGTTTTTGCGTCCTGGGGGGGAGTTGAGGATGGAGAATTGCGTACCCTTAGGGTTAACCGGAATATGACACAGTACCGTAATTTCCCTGCCATGATCAGCCTGTCTCTACTCTCAACTAAAATTTTTTTTTGCTTTTTTTTTCTCTCATGTTGACTCATTCATCTAAGTTCATCAATATAAACATATTTAACATTTATTTCATCGATTCTGGTAAAGTTCTGTTGCAAAAATTAGGGTTTTCCTGAATTTTCAAGTTTGGTAATATATATATATATTTTTAACTCATGCTGACCCCTACACCTAGTTTCATCAACACAAGCATATTTTACATTGATTTCATTTATTTTGGTAAGGTTTTCTGGTAAAAATTAGGTTTTTGCAGAATTTTTCCAGTTTGGATTTTTTTTTTGCCTTTTTTTTTTTTTTTTTTTTTTTTTTATTAACTCTCATGTTGACCCCTACACCTAGTTTCATCAACAGAAACATATTTTATATTGATTTCATTGATTTTGGTAAGGTTCTCCGAGGAAAATTAGGTTTTTGCTGATTTTTCCATTGACTCTCTTACCACCAGGGGTGGACGTTTAAAATCTTTGACGGGTAGTTTTGTGGCAACAATTAGGCCTACAGAACTGAGATTGACATTTTCAAGAGTGTAAATTCAAGCGCTTCAAATCTGTAAGAAAAAATTTTACCTTAGTAAAAGCTGAAAAATTTACCCCGAATTCCAGCTAAGGTGAAACATACTGTAGCTTCAGAAAATGCGGTCCTTAGGAGTTAATTACACAGACATATCCTTGTGGCCAGTGGGAGTGCCCATCATCCGCTCTAGTTTGAAGTAACTCAACACTGAGCGACATGCCAAATGATTTCCTGTAAACCAGGAAATAATTTAATACGCTGGATGGTAACCTTATAACCAACCAACACGTTCTCTACATGTCAACAAGTGGGTTGGGGGTTAGTGTCCCTCCCCAGAAAACAAACTACAAATACATGCAAGAAGCCTCAGATCAGGATGGACCAAGAGGTGACGATCAAGGACTGGACAAAGGACACTACAAATTGCAACACTGAATGTAAGGGTGTGAATGATGAGGTGAAACAGAAAGAGATTGTCCACATATTTAAGGGTGCAAAAACGGAGATACAGTACATGGATTAACTGAGACTACATGGAAAGGTGAGAGTGTGAGAGAGTGGGAGTATGGATGGGGTATGTGCTTGGGAGTTGGTGAGAGTGCAAGGGCAAAAGACTGTGTACCAGTAGGTATTGTTGCCTCCAAGAGATGGAAGGAGAACATAAGAGAGAATGGATCAGGTGGTTCAAGGATTGTGTGGGTAAGATTGAAAGTGGAAATACACGTGGGCGATTGTGTGTGTGTGTATGCGCCAACACAAGATCATGCAAGCAGAGTGAAAGAAGAGTTCTGGGCAAATGTGGATGCATGCATGGAAAAGTTTGGGAGGAAAGAGAGAGTTTTTGATTGGAGATATGAATGGAAAAGTAGGGAATGTGCAGGTGAGTGGAGTAGTTGGTGAGTGAGGTGTGCCTGCAGAAATGGATGCAAACAGCAGTGCTCTAGTGGACATTTGTGCGAGGAGGGAGTTGGTGACAGCCAATACCCTCTTTAGACACAAAATGATTCACAGGTATATGTAGCGAGTGATGAGAAGGGTGGATTATGAACTGAATGAATGGAAGGTGATGACTGATTATGTGTGTATGAATGATACTGTGTAATGGATGCAAGAGCATACAGAGGTTTGGGAAGTGGATGTTCTGACTACCATGTGGTGGTGGTGAAATTCTAGGTTCAAATGCAATGGAGGAATAGAAGGAGGAAAGGACAGGAAGAAGTAGTCCATACAAGGAGGGTGGAGATGTTGCAAGTGGATGGAAAAAAGGCAGAATATAAGAGGGAAGTGAAGGTGCAATTTGGTAAATATAATTTGGAGCAGATGGGGGAGGTGTAAGGTATGTGCAAGATATTCACAGATGAAATCTGTGTAGCATGTGAGGTGGTGTGTGGGGTGAAGAGAAAACAAAAGGGGGTGCAAGGAACAGCATGGTGGAATGAAGAGGCGAGACAAGCTCTGGCACAATAGAAAAAAGCATATAGTGAGTGGATGGGAAGCTTGGACCTGGAGGAAGTTGACTGACGAAAGAGAGTTATATGCAGAGAAGAAGGGAAAGGTGAAAAGATTAGTAAGACACAGTAAGAAGAGAGTGGACAAGGAATTTGGAACGAATTTGAGTGTAAAGTGGAGGGAATGTAAGAAAATGTTCTGGAAGGAGGTAAAGAGAGTTAGACAGGGGTGATAAAGAAGTTAGTCGGGGAATGAAAGATAAAAATGGTAGATTACTAGTGGAGAAGGGAGAAAAAGTGAGCAGATGGAGAGAGCAATTTAAGGAACCGCTGGAAACATAGAATGAACCTAATGCAAGAATAAGTGGGTAAAGAATGGCTGGGAGACGAAGGGTGGTGAGAAGGGAGGAAAAGATCAGTAGGATGGAGGTATGGAAGCAAAGAAGAAAGTCAAAATGGGGAAAGCCCCAGGCACTGATGGAGTGTGTGGTACAACGCTGAAGCATGGGGAACAGACAGTAGGAGACTGGATGTGAAAGATGTGCAGACTGGCCTGGAAGGTAGATAAAGTCCCACAGGACTGGAAGTCAGGTATAATTATTCCTTTGTATAAAGGAAAAGGGGGTGCTCACCATCCACTCACTCGATGTAGTGCTGCTGTCGGGTGTCTGCCCTTTCCTCTCCTCCATCATTGATTCCTTCCATCCTCTTCTGTCATCCTTACCTTCATTCTTTCCTTGTCCTTCTGCCTACGGGTAACTTTACACTCCCTCTTCTGCCTTTCTTTCCTTCATTCTTTCCTCTTCCTTCTGCCTGTGGGTGACTCTACACTGACTGACAAGCCAAATGGTTTCCTGTACACCAGGAAACCATTTACTACACTGGGTGGTAACCATATAACCAAATTCTGGCGCCTGGTGGTTTAGTGGGTAATTATTGCGCTCCAATCAGATTGAGCCGGTGAAGGTTTATATCCAAGGGGTGGTTGGGGTTGATTGCTCATGTAAAGCCACTCAGGGATGAGTGAGGCTGGTCACTCTCAGCTTAAATGTCGGGACCAACTGCCTAGCCCCGGGCTCCTACCCTCCTCGTGGGGCAACGTAGGATTGGATGATGGACAGATAAAGGAAAAGGGGAAAAAGATGTGTGTAGTAATATGGGGGAATTTGTATTCTTAGTGTAATAGGAAAAGTATATGGCAGGGTACTTAATGACAGAGTTACGGAAATAACAAAGGAATCAGTTGGAGAAGAACAGGGAGGTTTTAAGAAGGGCGGAGGTTGTGTAGGTCAGATATTCATCCTCATGTCTTTAGTGGAAAGGTTTCTAGAGCAGGGAAAAAAGTTGTATGTGGTCTTCATGGATTTGGAGAACACATATTACAGAGTGGATGGACAATGAATGTGGAAAATGTTAAGAATATATGAAGTAAGTGGAAAGTTGAATGCGGTGAAGAGTACACATGAGGGCGTCAGCTGCAACGTGTGTGGACAGTGAACTGGGCGAACATTTTTATCTGAATGTTGGATTGAAACAAGGATGTGTCATGCCTCCATGGTTGTTCAGTCTGCATATGGATGGGGTTATAAAAGAGATACAAGGTAGTGAAGTGGATGCTGGAGTTGCCCTTATGAGAGAGGGCAGCATTTGGAAACTACCGTACCTGTATTGTTGTTTCCAGATGATACTGTATTGTTAATTGAAGATTACAGGAAACTGCAAGGTGTGGTGATTGAGTCTAGGAGAGTGTGTAAGAAACAGAATCTAAAGGTGAATTTCGGGCAGAGTAAAGTTATGGTCTTCAAGATGATGGATGATGAGGAATGGAAAATGTGAGCACATTTAAGTACATGGGTAGTGTGATGAGTAAGGATGGAAGTTTGGAAGATGAAGTGTTTGAAAGGGCAAAACAAGGAAGAAAGGCTGCTGGTTCTTTGAAAGCAGTGATAAGAAATAGGGAAGTAAGCAAGGAAATAAAAAAGTCGTTGCATGATAGTGCTGTGATACCAACTCTAATGTATGGAAGTGAAGCTTGGACCTTGTTGGAAGGACATAATTCAAGAGTGAGAGCAGTGGAAATCAGTTATTTGAGTGGAGCATGTGGTGTTACATGGAGAGAAAGAGACTGGCAAATGAGGAAATGAAGGGAGCATTGTGGTTTGGATGTGAATGTGAGAGAAAACATTGGGAGAAATACACTGACGTGGTCTGGCCAGCACAGTACAGCACAGCATTGTGCTGTGAAGAATATGTATGAAGGAGTTAGGGCTACTGTGCTAGTGGAGGGTGAGCTGAGTGAGTTTTTTTATCTAAATGTGAGACTGAAACAAGGATGTGTGATGTCACCGTGGCAGTTTAATATACACATGGATAGGGTTGTAAAGGAGGTGCAAGGTAGGGCAGTGATGTGGGGGTGGCTCTAATGAATGAGGGTGAGATGTGGAAGATTCCAGTGTTGCTTACTGCTGAGGATACAGTATTGTTGAATGACGATGAATGGGGGTTGCAAGGTTTAGCAAATGAATTTGGGACAGTGTGTAAGAAGAGGAAACTGAAAGTTAATGTAAACAAGAGTAAAGTTATGGTGTTTAAGAGGAATGAAGTCACAGAATGCACAGTGAGGATGAATGGTGAGGATATGGAGAGTGTGAGTGCTTTCAAGTACTTGCGTAGTGTGATGAGCAAGGATGGAAGTTTGGGGGATGAAGTGCTTGAAAGGGTACTATAGCAGGGAAGGAAGATTGTTAATTAACTGAAAGCGGTGATGAGAAATAAGGAGGTGAGTATACAAGTTAGGAAGTCACTGCATAACAGTATAGTGATCCCTACCCTGATGTATGGAAACGAGGCAATGACCTTGCTAGAGGGGAACAAGTCAAGAGTGAGCGCAGTGGCAATGAGTTACCTGACAGGAACATGTGGCGTGACATGGAGGGACAGGTTGATGCATGAGGAAGTGAAGGAGTGTTGTGGGGTAGATGTGGATGTGATCGAGAAAATTAGGAGAGTACACTGAGGTCGTCTGGAAATGTGGAGAGAATGGAGAATGAATGAGGGAAGGGGAGACTGAGGATGAGGTGGAGGGATGGAGTTGAGAGGTATACGAGGGAGGGGGGGAGTGAGTTGGGGGGAGGGCAGCCAAATGGTGGGTGACAGAGTGACTTGGAGGCATTTTGTCTGCAGCCACCCTTTGCGGGATCAGGGCGTCGGTCTATATAGATAGATAGATGGGTTTGGCCACGTGGAGAGGATGTACAGCGAGTGACCGACGAGTGTTTATGAGATGAAGGGGGATGCTGAGGATGAGATGGAGGGACAGAGTGGAGAGGTATACGTGAGAGAGAGATGTGAGCTGGAGGGAGAGCAGTGAAATGGTGGGGGACAGGGTGACATAGAGGTAATTTGTTTGTGTCCATCTCATACGGCATTAATGCGCCTCTTTATAGATACAGATAATCAATAACTGGATGAATCTGAAAGACTTGAAAATTGGGGGGAATCTCAGGGTCAAAATTATTACAGGTTATCCCTTAATTCATGCGAACTTTTTTCACGCGATTTCGGTTATCCACGAATTTTTCGTACAATAATTAAAACAAAATTATAGTATTCAAATAAGTAATTTCAATATACAAGAGAAATAAATAAAGTATAAAAAATGCCTACCTGCTGTCCGTGTGCACACATATATGTATGTGTGCGTGTGTGTATGTGTGTGTGTATGTGTGTGTGGGAGCGGAACGGTCGAACCATGCATGACTTGCAAATCGTTATTTGTGGCTTATTTTTCTGCCTTCCAGTAATTGCTTGCCTTGTCTGTCAACATGGGGCATAAGCGCAGTGCTAGTGATGCATGTGGTAACACACCAAAACTGACTTGTAAGGTGATGTTGGTGACAGAGAAAGTTAAAGTGTTGGACAAACTTCAGGGAGGAATGTCGGCGACAATTCTCTGTCAGGATGATTCCCCGTCATTTATTTACATACCAGTTTATTTAGCAAGTACAGTACACTAGTTTTTTACTTATATGAGTTATAAAATCCCCCTGAAAATTAGTTATTAAAGTATTAATTAATCAATAATAAGTATATTAATAGAACGACGGGGAATTGTCCATGTTTTGACGGTGAATTGACTTGATGGTGAACTGTCTCAGAACCGTATGTTTGGGGTGAGTCAACTGTTCATACAATAAAGAAGGAGAACGTAGAATGAGGGAGACAGTGAGGGCTAGTGAACCAGACTGCCAAAGTGTCTCCACCTACGCCTGTGAATTGTCTTGTAACTGCATGTTTGGGGTGAATGAGTCAACTGTTCATACAATAAAGAAGGCAGAATGTAGCATACGGGAGGCAGTGAGGGCTAGTGCACCAGACTGCTGAAGTGTCTCCACCTACGCCTGTGCTTGTCAGGTTTCAGTTTTAAATTTGTTACATTTTTGTTGTTTTTAATACTTTAAGCTAGTTTATAAGGTGTATGTAGTGCATAAACAGTATTATTCAGATGTAATATACGTATAGACATGCGTAATTATGTGCACACAAGGGCAGAACATATACACAAATTTACCACAGACGCGAAGGGTCTGAGAACCTAACCCTCGCGTGAATTAAGGGCTTACCTGTATTATTTTTTTTTTCTTTAATGCAAGGAAGAAGGAACCAAAGGCCAGGAGACCGCAAACCGCTCCTTCGTTTTCGTTTTTCGTTTTTAAAGGCTCCAACATGCTTGCATGTGTCGCCCTTGGTCACCTAATGGCGGCTCTCCACGCTGCATGATCCATTGCAGCCTCCCTGTTCAGTCCCTTAATCCTAAGGTCACACTTAATGACCTCGTCCCATGTCTTTCTCGGTCTACCTCTCATAACCCCACCCCCAATATTAACACTTCTCACCTTCCTCACCCAATCATCATCCCCCATCCTCTCCACATGTCCAAACCACCTCAATCTACCTCTCCTCATCACAACACCAATACACTCCAGTCCCATTCTACCTCTCAACTCTTCCATTGTAAACCCAGCCCCTCCAGGCCTTGGACGCAGGGACGCACTGCACATCCACCTAATCATTGTCATTTCTGTACGTCTGAGCCGGCGAATGTCTTCCTCCTTCACTGCCCAGGTCTCACTGCCATACAGCATTACACTCCTAACACATGCTGCATACAAAGACCCCTTAGCACGTAGGGAGAGCCCTCTCAATGTCAGGAGAGGCAAGAGCTCCCTGAACTTCTTCTAACCACTTCTCACCCTAGCCATAGAGCTAGCTCCAGCCCCACCTCCAGCACACAACATGTCTCCCAAATAACAAAACTCTTCCACACACTCAAGACATTCACCAGCAAGTTCAATCCTTTCACGTCTGACGATCTCCACCTGCTCACCCCGGCAAGCCGTACACATAAAATCAGCATTATCTCGCAGTCTACCTCTGATACCACTACATCTCTTATGCACCCATTTATCACACACACCGCACAAGATGGAATTACTTCCCACGCCCTTGTGGCAAACTGCACATGGCCACTCTCCCTCGTCTTTGACAGTACCGCCACCAACCCTAGATATCATCACTTTTGTTTTATCTGCATTTACCCTTAAACCCTTTTGCTCCATACCATCTCTCCACCTCCTAAACCTTTCCTCTGCCTCCCTTTCATTCTCTGCAATCAACACCAAATCATCAGCATACAACAACTCCCACAGGAGTCCGTTTCTAAAGTCATGTGAAAGGGCTTCAAGTACCATGATAAACAACAAGGGACTCAAGACTGACCCCTGATGCACACCAACATTCATGGAAAACTCATCACTCAAATCTCCATTCACTCTCACCTGGGTGTGAGCACCCACATACATGGCCATAACCACCCTAACCAGCCACTCCTCCAAGCCAAGCTTTCTCATTGCCCACTTCACCACCTCTCTAGGGACTCTGTCAAAGGCCTTTTCCAAATCAACAAAAACAAAATAAAGATCCCTTCTCCTACCAAAATATTTTTCCTGAAGCTGTCGAACAATGAATATGGCATCAGTGGTCCCCCTACCTGGCATAAACCCAAACTGCATCTCATCAATATTCACTCTTTCTCTAATCATACCTTCTAAAACTCTCTCCATTACCTTCATTATCTGATCTAAAAGCTTTATACCTCTATAATTTCCTCTTTCCAGGGCATCACCCTTCCCTTTATACACATTTACAATTACACTCTTCAGCCAATCATCTGGGACAACACACTCATAAATAATCCTATTTAACAGGTCAGTGACTAAACTCACCCCTATATCGCCTGAGGCCTTCAACATTTCGGCAGTCAACCCAGACACACCTGCTGCCTTCCCCACCCTCATCCTGCCTATTGCCTCACTCACAGTAGCAGCATCAATCAAAGACCAAAGGCCAGACACTGGATCTGCTGGCTCCAAACCTTCCCTGTCCCAGTCAAACTCCTCATTCAACAACCGGTTATAATGCTCTCTCCATGCATCTTTAATATCCTCACTGTTCATAACTACCCTTCCTTCATCATTCTTCACACACTGCTCACCTATGATATTCCGATAATCCCTCTTCACCTGACCTGCCACCCTAAATATATTTTTCCTTTCCCCATGATTTAGGTTATCAAGTAATTGTCTCTGTGACTCAGACTTTGCCCTGTATACCTCTCTCCTAGCCCTACGCTTGGCAGCCAAATATTCCTCTTTGCTACCACACTTCTTCCATTCCCGGAAAAGCCTTCTTTTCTCCTTAATTGCAGCTTCTACACCCTCATCCCACCACCAAGTTACTTTATGTCTTGGTGGTCCTCTTGTCCAGCCGCATGTTACATCAGTAACTCTCAAGAAATTGTTCTTCAGGGCTCTGTACTGTTCATTAACGCCTCTGTCTACAGCTCCCTGTTCAGCCACCACTCTCCTAAACTCGCTATAGAAGGCATCCCTTACTACTTGGTTTTTCAGCTTCCATATTTTCCTCCTAGGTACATAAGTCTTCTTTTTCATCACTTGTTCTTTAAGCACCATATCACAAATCAATAGTTTGTGCTGCTGCACACACTCCTCACTTCCTATAACTTTAACATCCCTCACTAACCTCCTATCGGCCCTCCTAACCAGAAAATAATCTATCTGACTGCTATTTCCCCCAGACTCATACGTAATTAACCTACTGTCTCTTTTCCTAAAATATGTGTTGCACACAATCATATCCGTTGCCTCCCCAAACTCGAGTATCCTTTCCCCTTCTGCATTCCTTAGACCATATGCACATCCCCCATGCACTCCTTCATAACCTTGTGCTGCTTCACCTACATGACCATTTAAGTCCCCTCCCAAAATCACTATCTCATCATCCCGCATACCTCCTACTACACGTATTAAATCATCCCAAAATCTATCTTTCTCTGATTCATCCAATCCTGCCTGTGGAGCATATGCCGATATAATCACAGCTATCTTTCTTCCCAACAGAATTTTCACTACCAATATCCTATCGCTTATTCTCAAAACATTCATAACATATTCCAACCATTTCTCCGCAACCATCACACCAACACCTCCATATCCGTCTGTCCCCCTCTGCCAAAACAACTTATAGCAACAGTCCTTCCCAACAATCTTTCTGGCTGATCCACCCCTGTACCGGACTTCCTGCAAACATGCCACATCCACCCACCTCCTACTGAATGCCTCAACGACTTCCCCTGCTCTTCCCCTCAAACTTCCCACATTCCATGAACCCACCCTCATCCCCATGGGTGATTTACTGTCCTCAGGCTTGCTTTGAAACCTTTTTTGTTTTGTCATCTTCAGTATTAATAAATGGGGACAGACACAGCACAGGTCCCACTCACTGCACAATCCCAGGTCCAGGCAATGGATCTGGGACCCCTAGCCCACCAGCTTACCAGTGGCTGTGGTAGTGGCCTCGGGGCACCCTGCCAGGACAGCTGCAGGGACACCCTCCAAGCGTGTCTTGGCACTGCAACTATCCCGCCATTATACACCCACTGATAGAGCAGCCTCCTGGGGCGCTACTCCCAGGTTCCAAGAAAAAAAAACAAAAACAATACAAAAGAGACCCAAATTCAAGATCCGTTCATTTTGAGATGCCTAGACACATTGCATTTGAAAGACTGGAGATCATAGGAAGTTGGAAATACAGACAGAGGGAATCAGTTCCAAAGCTGACCTGTTGCATAAATGAAGGACTGGGAGTAAATGGTTAACTCTTGCATTTGAGAGTTGGACAGAAATGAGATGAGAGTTTGTTGCTAATCAGGTGCTACGCGCCTGTTGTAATGGTGGAGGGATGCAAGCAGACAGTTCAGTGGATCAGTGACCACTGAAGTAGCGACAGAAAAGAGATAAAGATGCAACAGTGCGGTGAAGAGACAGAGGTTGAAGGGAGCCAGTTAATGAGACAAAAAGCCTCTGACTCCACCCTATTGAGAAGAGCTGTATGTGGGGAGCCTCCCCACACGAGAATTGTACTCTACACAGGGGTAAATAAAATCCGTGTACAGAGTTAACAACTGTGCATGGGTAAAGAAGGTACAGAGTTGGCTTAGCACACCTAATCTCTTGGAAGCAGATTTTACAAGGGATGTAATATGATCTTTCCAAGATAAGTCCTGAGCAAATAAAACCCCAAGCACATTCAAGGATGGTGCAGGATTGAGCTGGATATTTTTAAACATTTGCAGGTACTCCTGTGGAAGATTTTGTCGGGTTGATAGGTGTAAGAACTGAGTCTTTGATTCATTAAAAACAACAAGATTATTTTTACCCCAGTCAGAGATATGAGCCAAGTCAGACATTAGGCGTGCCATAGCCTCCTCCCTTGTTTGTTGAAGAAACTGCTGAAATGGCCGTTGAAGGAACCGAATGGAATGGTGAAGGGTGGAATCATCAGCATATGAGTGGATAGGGTTAGATGTACAGCTAAGAATGTCATTGATGAATAAAAGGAAGAGAGTTGGTGACTGGACAGAGCCCTGAGAAACACCACTGTTGATAGATCTAGGAGAAGAACAATGGCCGCCTACAACAGCAGCTATAGAATGACCAGAAAGGAAGCTATAAATGATGGCACAGATAGAAGGGCAGAAACCATAAGAGGGCAGTTTGGAAATTAAAGATTTATGCCAGACTCGATCGAAAGCCTTTGAGATGTCAATTGGTTATACACTGTTAAGAAGCAAGATTTGCCAGTCAGGTAGCCGAGATCTTTCTCGATGTTTCTTGTACCGTAGGTTTCAGTACGAGTCAGAGTTGCCAGTTTGCCTGCTGTTTGTGAGCGTAGTTGTTTCATAAGTTGTACATTAATTTCTGTGCTCTTTTTCTCAATAATGTTTTATTTATGCAACTGTTTGTTAATTATGCAATTTAAGTCAGTATGCTAAATAATTTACAGTGTTATGTAATGTAGGAAAACTCTGGCATGTTTTGATGTCTCTAGTTGGTAACTGTTGTTGTTAGGGGCTGCTGCAGGACCAGCATGTCCTAGAATGTTGGAGAAGTAGATCATTCTAGTACAATGCAAGCTCATATAAGGATGGATAAGAGATTAGAACAAGTTTAGTCAATTTTGGTTCCGTCTGAGTGTAGTGCAGTGTCAAACAGTGACGTGTTATTGAAGTTTGTACATCATCGGTACTTGTGAAAAACTGTTAAGTGTTGTCAAGCATTAAGTGTAATTGCAATTAAGGTAAATTTTTACAAGTTGCCAATACATTCCCCACTTAGTGTAATATATTTTTCTGGTAGTTTTTGATGCGATTCGAATGTTTTTGACCTTCAGTTTTGTCGGAAATGCCTCATTTCCCCTCTTTTCCAATCCTGAACTTTGACTGGACAAGTAGGTGAAATCAAGCATGTTCCGAAAAAAATGAAGTAAAAAGCAACTCAAATCACATAAAAAAAACACCAGAAAAATACAGTCAGTCCTCGTAAATCGCGGCAATTTGGGTCTGGACCACTGCCGTGATTTATAAATAATAACTCATGTGTGAAAAATTAATTTGGGTCTGGACTTTGGCCAACTCGCCCCCACAGCACCCTACCTACACCTATCTAGGCACCATCAAACACAATCATATAAATTTAGGAATATTCAGTGCATGTATTAAAGGATCTCACCTTAATCCTATGACAAAACTGCTTAAGTGAATGGAGTGGGGTGGAGTTGGGAAGAACTTAAAACCTCTCAGCACTTATTCTTCTCAATCTCATTCACCAGCTTTGAAAACTTCTCTCCCTTCTCAACACGACAAATGAGCTCCAAATGTTGACTGTACGACAACAGCGGCAGCTTCTTGATGCCATACTGCTTTGAGCGCTTCATTGGGGGGTCGGGAGGGGCCATGGCAGGTAGGAGGCGGGGGGAAGTTGCACAAAAAAGGCAGGTAACTCTCGTACTCCACGGCAACAGCCTGTAGTGTGCGGACTGGCGGGACAAGAACAACAACAACATGGCCGCATTAGTATGCACACTTGCCACCAGGGATGCGTGGTGATTGGTTGTTGGGTCGCAATTTTCAATTTGAATGCCGCGGTTTACGATTCTCCTCGGAGAAGGCCCACTTCGGTGCCTAGGTCTGCGATTTTCGTGACTTAACAGTGATTTAAGGGTGCCGGCAATCTGACAGCCACTTAGCCGTGATTTATGAACACACGATTTACGAGGATTGACTGTACAGTATACTGCAACACTGGTTAACAGAACGGAATGGATGAAACCTAACCAAATGGATGTAACGTAACCTCACCAGACACACTAAACCTAACCTATCCTAGCCCTTAACCCGTGCCGTCCCGGCAACGTGAATTAACGCGGCAACATTGCAAGGTCCCTAATTTGCACAATTTTCAATTTTCGCGAGTGATTTCGCGAGTGATTTTTGGCATGTATACACGGGACACCTTCCTCTATTCCTCTACTAGATGCCAAGCAGGAACAATGCCTTACACCGCATAATCTCCCCCCCCCCGCACGCCATTGTCTCGGCAATTCACCTGTTACCAGTGACCTGGTCAATAAAGACATTCAGGGCCAGAGTGATTCCCCAATCGATGACAATGTGGAGGACAAAGTTTACACAGCATCTGAGGAAGAATCAGTCAGAAATGATGATCAGGTAATGTGGGAAAGAAAAGGTCATGAATGGTGATGAGTTAGTGAGTGAAACAATGCTTATAATGCCTATATTACTGTTTGAAAACCAATATACTGTACTCTTGTACTACGTATAAATTCGTACCAAGTAAATAAATAAATACTGTTTATGAGTGGATAAAATAGTTACCCTCCCATAGAACTCGTTTTCTTTGGTGCCAGCCTGTTAGAAAACCCAGTCAGGTAAGGAAGTACACGTACCTAAAACGCATTTTTTAAACCTCAGGTGAGCGATTTCTCTATGAATTTTCGGTTTCTCACCAAAAGCGGATGTTTGGGCCAAAAAAAAAAAAAAAAAAGGTCCAAAAACGTCGGGATGGGGCGGGTTAAACAGTACACCAGGGTCTGTGAGACCCGGCTACTTTTTGCCACTTACTGGTTCAGCAACTACTATATGCCAGGGACCCCTGTCCTTCCCAATAGCTTCCTAAGTTTGGATGCCCATGCTAAAGGTGGCTGTGTGGTTTTCCAGGTCTCCTTCTGTTTTGGTGTATAACACACTAAAATCGTGGTCGGGTCTGTGAGACCCAGGTGTCCTGGATAAGGGGGGGTTGAAATTTACTGTTGTGTGATGCAAATTTTTTTACCCTGTGAATTGCCCTCTCCACACCACGAAGACCCTTCATGCCACTAGCTTTGACAGCAGTGTGAGCATCATTGTGTTGTTTCTTTTCTTATGGGGTCCGTGTAAACAGAAGTGGTACAGATTTTTTTCAAAAATTTGCCAAAAATGCTTTAAATATGTTAATTTTAATTGTATATTCATTATTGCATAGTAAACTGAACCAATTTACTATGCAATAATGAATATAATGTAGTTTGGTCAAAGATTCAGTATATAAAACACAAGTATTTTTATTTATTTTTTCTATTTGGTGGGTCTGTGACACCCAGGTGTCCTAATGGTGTATAGGCGCAACTAGGTGTACTGTTTCAGGGCTAGGGGAATACGTAACGTAACCTCACCAAACACACTAAACCTAACCCAACATACCTAACCTATCCTAGGGGAATGCTTACCCTAGGATGGTCCAGGATGATGGTCGTCTGGGTCGTCATCGTCCTCCAGGGGTAGGCCTACTGGGATAGCAGCCACAGTACCAGGTCGTTCACTTGGCCGATCTGACTGCGTTGGTTATAGTATAGTGTGGTTGCAGCAACGAGGAAGTGGTGTAGCGTCTGCTCAGCGTTGGCGAGAAGAAACAGATACCTAGAGAAGTACTGTTCAAAATATTCAGTCCGTTGTCCAGGATGCTTCGACCACTGCTTTACATCACGCTACAGTCTTTCAATGGTCTGCGTATTGATGGTCGAGTTGTCTGGGTCCACAAATGCCTCCTTGTGGTTTATCACGCGATGCGTGCACCCCTCGTCCACCAACTGTCGATAGGCAGCCCAACCGTCACTGTTAATGATGCTATCTGGCCGAAAGAATTTTTTGATAATCAGTACAAGGGTTGCTTCATTCCTATCAAGTACTTGATCCCCTTTCACTAAAGGCACCAAGAAAAACTTCTTTTCGACCCTTTCAATCCCTCCGAAAAGCCACACGTCCCTTAGGTTTCTCCCACGATCATATTTTGCTCTCACAGAGAAATGTCTCGTCAATCTCGATAGCAACGCTAAGTCCCCCAATGGGTGGCTGGTTCTGTAGCCATGAAAGGGTCACTTCTGAGCAAAAGCTTCACCAATCCACACTCGTTTTTATCGACCACTTCAAACGTGATAATAACATCGTGGTTCCAGAACTTTTGAATCCAGTGGTTTATGAACAATATAATTTGTCACGCATGAAGGTGTGTGTTGTCCAAAAAAGTTCCTTTGTAGTCAGAAGCACAAAAACTACACTGTACCCGTTTTTTGGTTTTTGCGTACTTTTGTACTGACCACAGTATATACCACTGATCTCTGTCTTTTCTAAATTTACACAATTCCTGACAGTCTGGGCAAAAAACTTCCGAAGGTAATACACCATATCTTGTAAGAAACTCAATAGCCTCCTCAAGTTCCGAGTGGAAACGCTTAATCACCCATAAATAATCAATATCACACCCGGAACACACAGCACATCTTTCTTCTTCAGAGGCCATACCAAGAAGGATTTGAATTTTCCATCCACAAGGAATCAAAGACCGCTTCAAATTCATTGGCAGAATACCATCACATGACCTAAAGTAGGCCTATGAGTGGGTGATACAGACATAAGAGACGCATGAGCAGTCGAAGGGAAGAGAAACACACGTATGAACACATGCATTTTTAACATGGACTGGCGGAGCAAAGGTCCAAGGTACGTATTTTTTGGAATTTTAAATTACCGTAAATGTACTGGAAGAGGCTCTCTCCTAAGCGTGTGTCTCCAGGCTTCTCAATTCCTCACTATTGTTATAACCCAGATGGTGGTCACATGTAGTGGATATCTTTTCCTTATAACTAAATTTCTGTCTCTGATATTTCCAAAATTTATCCAGACATGCTTCAAACCTCTCCACACTGCCTGCTCCTACCACCCATTCCAGTAATTCACTCCAATTATTTACCACCCGGTGTGGGAATGAATATCTCCTCAGGTCCAGGTTTGCTCTGTTCTTGTATATCCTCTTGCTGTTGCCTTCCTTCCTCAACTGAAATACCCCACACGTGCAGTCCTCATCGTATACACTGCTGATGACCTTGAAGGTCTCAATCATATCTTCACAGAACCTCCGGAATGTTAATGATGGCAGGTCTAGCTTTTTCAAGTGCTCCTCATTGGATAGATCCTTCAATCCTGGTACCATCTTGGTGGCCCTTCTTTGAACACTCTCCAGTGCTTCAATGTCCTTCACTAGGTACAAGTAAGGACTCCATATTTGGTTAGCATATTCTAAATGTGAATGCATTAGGGCAGTGTTGAGACCTTTAAAGGTTGTTTGGTCCAAATGGACAAAGATCCTTCTAATGATCCCCACAATCCTGTTTTCCTTGTTAATTTTTTCAGCTAAGTTATCGAAAAACTTCAGTCTGTCATCTATCAACACCCCTATATCTTTTTCTGCTTAGGTCCTGCTTATTTGTGTTTGCAAGTGGTATCCTTTATCTTCCGCTCTAGTTCTCCCTATCCTCATGTACTTGGTCTTCTCAAGATGATAAAGCAGCCTCCATTTTTTGGTTCACTTTTGCGTTCATATAGGTCTTCTTGAAGCTTTTGGCAGTCCTCCTCGTTCTCTATTTCCCTCATAATTTTTGTATCATCAGCTTACAGGTAGATTTCACTATCGCTTTTCACAATTTCTGGGAGGTCATTTACAAACAGGACAAACAATAGAGGCCAGAGCACCGATCCTTGTGGCACCCCACGGGTGATATTTTTCCAGCCCGATGAGATACCATTCACAATAACTTTCTGTCTTCTGCCTGACAAGAAGCTTTTGATCCATCTAAGGTAACTGCCCTCGATCCTATAGCTCGCCACCTTTTCAAGAAGTCTCCTATGAGGTACTCGATCAAAGGCTTTTATAAAATCGCAATATACCACGTCCACAGCCTTCTTGGAAACTACAGCCTCAGTCCAACAATCCAATACTTTAATCAACTGTAACACAGTTGACCTTCCCGAGACAAAGCCAAACTGCTTATTACTAAATAGATGACTTTTCTTCATGTGATCTATTATTGTTTCTCTTAACAAAGATTCCATAATCTTGCATACCGGTATCACACTAGTTAAGCTTACAGGTCTGTAGTTTCTGAGCTCCCTTATATCTCCTTTCTTGTATACAGCTGTCACATATGCAAGCTGCCAGTCATCTGGTATTTCCCCCTCTTGAAATGAACTTTCAAATAATACCTGTAAGGGATCAAGTAGTTCCTCTATCACTTCTTTCAGTATCCTTGGGTGAATTTCGTCTGGTCCAGGAGATTTGTTTCTTTTTAGTTTACTTAATATCTTTCGGATTTTGTCCTTAGATATGTCAATACTAGAGAGAGCCGGTATGGTACATCTTTAGGTTAGAGTCTTGGAACTTCATCAGTCTCAGTTATGAATACTTGTGAAAAATAAAAATTAAATTCATTATCTCAGAAAATATCAATTTCCAAATGGGATTATGGGGGTTCATCATGATCCTTAGGGAATATGCTATACGTTAATGGTGCTAAAATTCCTGAACTGCATATTGGCAACGTGTAAAATAATACTACAATTAGTAAAGTGTGTACAGCTCCAGTACTTGTGAGAATAGTGAAGTGAAGTTGGAAAGCAGGTATTATTTTACAAGTGCACAGGGATTTGGAATCTCAATTTTACTCTTACAGATATCTAAATCTCACCACTGCGAACATTTTGAACCCTAGAAACAACTTCCGCAAATGAATATTAACGCGAAAAGATTTTTGAAAATTTTCCGAAAAATTACTCTCTACATAGTCTGGCGATACGTGAGACCCATCGCGGATGCACTGTGGTCCTGTCTCGCGTGTGTCTACCATCACGTCACGGTTCACGTGACTTATGGGTGGGGCTAAAGCATGTGTCTACTGTTACGTCACGCGCTATCTGCTCATGCGTGAAGTTCAAACTGATACAACCGGCACGCAAATTTGAATTTCAGATACGTTAGGGTCCCGCAGGATTTGAAAGTCAGTTCGTCTCCAGCCACGACCAGTGAAGCCTGCAAAATTACTGTAAGTACTTTAGGAGCTGTAAACTGGTGAGTAAAGGCATTATTTCTTATTTACACCCAGTTAGGTTAGGTTAGATGAGGTTTGGTTAATGTCAGGGGGGGTCTGGGGGGCAAAGCCCCCCAGTTAGAAAGCACGGCCAGGGCTGGGGGGTCTGGGGGGCCAAGCCCCCCAGTTAGCAAACACGGACTCCCTAAGAAGCTTAAAATTTAATTTTTCCGAAGGATTTTAGTGTTTTCGGTTTGAATTTGATAACAGTTTCAGTCGGAAATCACTCGTTTTTACGTGTTTTCCCCACCCAAAACCCCGCTTTCCCACAGGTCCCCCATTGTTCTTGGCACGGAAAAATATAATTTTATGGCTTAGCTAAGTTTAGCTTAGAAGATAATGGTTTGCTGGTGACAGCGGGCAGGCGATTGTTGGTGCGAGGCGGTGGGGAGTAGGCCAGACGGCCCGGCACGCAGCGGCCTGGCTGGTGAAACCAAGGTATTTATGATGGTTTTTGATGTGCTGTGAATTATTCTGACCTTCATTTCTATCGCAAATCAATATATTATGTGATTTCCCCCACCCAAAAACCCCGGGTTCGCCCATCTCCCCCATTCTTGTGGGGGGAAGGGGGGTGGGGGATATCTTGAAATATACTGATTTGCGGCAGAAAAGAAGGTCAGATTCGTTCAAAACACATCAAAAACTATCAGAAATACCTTGGTTTCACCAAAAAAGACGTCCCTGTGCACTTGTAAAAAATTACCGGAAAGCATTAAGCATAACCATTTGGAAAATAAAGACAGTCAGCTTTAAGAAGCCAGTGTTTATTCACAACGCCTCAGCTGATCTTGTGTACTGTATGTCTGAAGGCTGACCATAGGAAGACCAACTCACTGGGCAACATCCTTCCTGTACTGTACTACCATACTGATGTTGGAGCCTGTGGCAGGGCAGGACAGGGATGCAACAGCACAAATCATGTTGGTCAAATTACACTTTGTGGCAACCACAGAATCTTGGTATTTGAAATTAGCTAGGTTACCAAGCTGAATTCACAGGCTCAATAACCTCTCTCTTCAAGATACAAAAACGTAGGAAACTGTATATTTACCGCAATTTCAGTTTGCTATTCTTTATTTCTTGGATTGGTGGTTAAAGGAGATTATTCAGCCTGCGCTGGTTAAATACCTTGGAGGAGTATTCCAAACCCTCTGCTGTAAATGTTACCACCCCGTGTGAACAATGAGCAATGTCACAAAGGTTACTCTATCACAATATTGTAATCACCCTGGTAGGACGCAATAACCTAATGTCAATTTACAATCACTTCCCCGCTTCAACAAACATATGCAGATTTGTCATAGGTATACTGCAACCAACTATAAACTAAAAAAAAAAATGTAATTTATGGGAAATATATAATACTCACACGACTGAGAAAGGGGACCCCCGAGTCCAAAAAGGATGTTAATGGTAATAGAGCGTAGTCCCCCTTGTGGCCAAAACAAGACCCTCAACACCTGCGTTTCGACCACGACCCCGGCTTCAGCTTCAGTAGTAATATGTATCCCATAGTGTATATTGCTATTATAGCATATTTTTATCATTGTCATTATTATTTAAAAATCCATTCAATTAAAAAATTATTTTATGGTTATTCATTACATGAATAGCCGTCGCTGAGGAAACTATTTCATATTTGTAATAGTACTGTGGTTATTTCCAGTCACCTGAGTTCATAATATTTTCAATATTAGATGATCATAGAGTCAGAAACACATGGAAGCATCCGAATGCATATTCTGTTGCTAGGTAGGTACAACGTAAGTGCCTGCAAAAGATAAAAGCAGATACCACCAACTTAATTGTATGCAGCTGCCTATCTGCTAATTTAATTACATATAATAAAGTAACTCCCAAGAACAGAAATTTGAAATATATATTTTTTGGATGTTGTAGTCTCATTACTCAAGCACGCGAGGTAGTGCTTGCAACTAGACATCCTAAAGTAAATTTTACTTAAAGACACATTGATTTTGCAACAGAAATTAACCCTAATACATTATATATGCTGAATCTCATTTTTATGCTTCTATGGGTTTATTTTATTTTTTAGATAGGTATTTTCTTCACTCCAGGTTAGGTTGTTTACCAACAGAGGGCTGTGACGTCACGACAGAGAAATCTCAGGGTCGTCTGTTCTTAATGTGGTATTTTGGTATGTTACGAACTATATAGATATCACATCTACGGTTATCCCTCTTCGTGTGTGTTTTGGAAATCTGCGGATCGTACTGTGTAAATTTCACAAAGTATCCGTCACGGCTTCATCCTACTCTGAAGAAGGAAAAAAGTTGAAAAGAAATTTTATTTGCTGGAGGACATTTTACTTATTTTATCAGTTATTGTGCTGTGAGGACTGAGTTATGCTACCACTGCTGTGGTTTTTAAGCTCTAAATCATGCTTATACCCTTTAACATAATAGCTGGGCCATTGTCAGGCCGTTTCACATTTTCCTTCTTATGGACTCTCATGGAGAGAGAATTTATTGTAGGAAATTGGTAGTCAGGTTATCTGTTTTAATGTCTTTATAGCACATGCTTTGATAATGTATGAATGAATGTGTAGTATAGGTTGCAACTGTAGTAATCATTTAGGGGAAGTTTTCAGTTTGTCTATACTACAGTAACTCTTAAGTAGCCTACATGATCAGTTGTATCCTGCTTATAGCAGTGGTGGTTTTCCAACTTAATACATTTACTAAAAAGGTTAAAGTGATTCTAATATGTTCGCATCTGTTAGGTACAATGTATTTACTATGTGTAAAGTAACCTTGTAATGATTTAGTTTACATGAAAAGCAACCCCATCATCCATCGGTTTTCAAACCCATGAGATTAAGTAGGGCTTTGATGATCAGGAAAAAGGGGAGGTGGATTAAACCATGATATGTGAAACTTTACCACATCTAACCTAACCAATATAACAATGAAACTGACATCAATAGGACCTGAGCTGGGTATCTTGTACCAGTAAATGGTTAGATAAAAGGCCCAGAACAAATCTAACCAGTCTATCAGTGACAGCCACGTTCTTCAGACCCAACCTGGCATCCTTCGGACTTAGTTGTATTCTTTAAACCTAACATTGTCATCCATCAGACCAGACCTTTATAAGAAATGGTGAAAGATTTTCAGACGTAATGTAGGCAGATTATGCAGTTTTGCTCGATGATACTACATGAGAGCTATGCCAGCTGGAGCTGAATTTTTTTTCATGTGAGCATTATGCTTTTGCAATGAAGTAATAAGGTGGTAGGTAGTGGCATCCATCATCCATTCAATTGATGTAGTGCCGCCTATTTCTTCCTTTACCTTTACCATTCTTTTTCTGTGTTTGCCTTCCTCTCTTCCCATCTTTCCTGTCACCTTTTATTACTCTTCTTTCCTTTTTTTTGCTTTCAGGTGGCTTTACATTAAGTGACTAGCCTAATGGTTTCGTATAAGCTAGGAAACCATTTACAGGGCTGGGCGGTAACCATATAAGCAACCCATACGTGTTCCCAATGTGTCAACAAGTAGATTGGCAGAGGGTTAGTGCCCCTCCTTGTAGAACAACCAACTCAAAGACAAATGGCCACCCCTTACGAGATTATGGCAGTTGGCTTTAGATATGGTAGCTAGATATGGCACTGTAGATAGATAGTAAAGTAATGGTCATTAAAGGGGAAGGTAACTGTGATCTGCCAGTGAAAGAAGAGACTTGAATTGGTGAGGGAAAAGAGGCAAATGTGCAAAGGATTAGAAGCAGATTGCATGGAAAGAAAGTGACTGGTACAATGAAGGCCTTGATATTGAACAGAGATCTGATTTGAGTTTGGAGGCAGCGAGATAGGTATTTTAATGCCCACATCAATGCATGAGTGTAATACTTTGTTGTGACAGAACAAAGTCACGAGTAAGAGTAGTGGCACAGTTTATGAGGAATGCTTGTTGAATGAGAAGGATAAGAAATAATGTGATACTTAGAAGATGTTGGCAAAGGACTAAAGAGAATGTGGTTAGAAAGTTTGATTTCATTGAGGGAATGGATGTTGGTAGTGGTGAAAAGAGTATAGATAGATAATATAGTGAGTTTGAAGGTGGGAGGAGGCATGGAACAGCTAGAAGGGGGATAGATATTGTAGCCTGTATGACTGTGTGAGAAAGGGAGGTACCACACTGAGGTTGATGAGACTAGGGAACTGACCTTGGATTGGATGAACAGTTTAACAGAAAGAGCATGACAAAGATTTGGCTTTTTTTTTTTGGGGGGGGGGTAATGATGGATGGACTCAGGTAGATAATATTAAATGCATCAATAAACAAAAATAGATGCCAAAAAAAAGTGTGCATATGGTAATGCCTGTGAGGTAGAATTGGGAGTAAGATGGCTTGAATGGTAAGTGAGTGTGTTTCCCATTTTATTGGGCATATTGTTGACTAGTTTTCCCTTTGTTGTATTTCCTCGCCAAACCCTGCCTTACCTCATCCAGAGGTAAGAAGTAGAGGTTGGGGTGATGATGATGAATAATGATGATGATCTGGGGTTCTGAAGAGGTTTATGGACCCCCATCATTCTAAGTGAGTATGGCTGTGGCTGAGAAGAGATGTGCATATGAAGTGTGGCTGCAGAGGTATAAGGAAAAGAGGAATAGGGTGAGAAGGGCTGTGCTTGATGCTAAAGTGGCAGCAGATGAGAGGTGGGGTAGGTGGCTGACTGAGAATTTTCAACAGAATAAGAAAATGTTCTGGAAGGAGGTAAAAAGGGTGCGAAAGGGAGAGTCTGGGAAGGAAGAGCGTGTAAAAGCAGAGGATGGAAGGATGTTAATTGAGATGGATGCAGTAAGGAAGAGATGAGCAGAGTATTTTGAAAGATTGTTAAATGTGGAGGAGGAAAGGGTGGCTGAGATTGTGGCGGATGGAAGGGTGCAAGGAATAAATGTGTTGAGAGAGTTGAATAATTCTTTGATCACAAAGGAGGAAGTGTAGGAGGCAGTAAAGGAGATGAAAAAAGGGAAAGCTGCAGGTATGGATGGGTGTGCTGTGGAACGCCTGAAGGGTGGTGGAGCGACTATTGTTGACTGGTTAGTAAGATTGTTGAATATGTGCTTTGTGAAAGGTATGGTGCCAGTTGACTGGGCAAGTGCTTGTGTGGTCCGGTTGTATAAAGGCAAGGGTGATAAGTATGAATGTACAGGTATTAGCTTTAGGGGTATAAGTCTGTTGAGTGTTGTAGGTAAGGTGTATGGCAGAGTGTTAATTAAGAGAGAGAGGGTACAGAGGGAGTGATTGGTGATGAGCAGTGCGACTTTAGGAGAGGGATGGGATGTGTGGATCAGGTGTTTGCTGTGAGACAAGTGTGTGAAAAGTATTTAGTGACAGGCAAGGATGTGTTTTGGGCATTCATGGATTTAGAGAAAGCATACGTTAGAATTGGTAAGGAGGCTTTGTGGACTGTTTTAAGATTGTATGGACTTGATGGTAGGTTACTAAAAAGGGTGAAAAGTTATGTAAATAGTAGAGCGTGTGTAAGAGTGGGAAATACTGTGAGTGATTGGTTTCCCATGAGAGTGGGGCTGCGGCAGGGATGTGTGATGTCGCCTTGGTTGTTTAATATTTTTATGGATGGTGTTGTAGGAGAGGTGAATGTGAGAGTTTTAGGTGGAGGTCTGAGTCTGGTGAATGTTGTTGGCAGAGAGTGGAATCTGAAGCAGCTGCTGTTTGCAGATGGTACTGCACTGGTGGCATATTCAGAGGAGAGATTGAGACAGTTGGTAGAGGAGTTTGGAAGGGTGTGTGAAAGGAGGAAATTGAAATTAAATGAGAATAAGAGTAAAGTGATGAATTATACGAGGTCGGTAAATGGTAGGGGGATGAATATAGCTTTGAATGGTGAGTTGCTTGAGGAGGTAGAATGTTTTAAGTATTTACGGTGAAATGTTGATGTGGATGGAAGAATAGATGCAGAAGTGAAGTTTAGAATGAATGAAATAGGAAAGGTACTGGGAGGAATGAAAAAAGTGTTTAGATGTTGTTCACTTAGAATGGATGTAAAGAGAAGGTTGTATGAGGGTGTTGTGGTACCTACTTCATCATATGGGGCTGAAACATGGAATATGGGTGTAGCAGTGAGGAAAAGTTTGAATGTAATGGAGATGAGGTGTCAGAGGAGTATGTGTGGAGTGACGCATATGGATCAAGAGAGAAATGATGAAGTGCGAAGGAGAACCAAAGTTGTTCGGGAGATGGCTGATCGAGTTGAGCAGAGGGTGTTGCGATCGTTTGGGCACATGGAGTGAATGGATAATGAGCGATTGGTGAAAAAGATAACAAGATCTGATGTGAGAGGTGTAAGGCTGAGAGGGAGACCACGAATGGGATGGATGGACAGTGTGAAGAAAGCGTTGGATGCGAGAGGGATGTCTGTTGAGCAAGGAAGAGTGGCTGTGCGTGACAGAAATAAATGGAGAGAAATTGTGAATGAATAAATGATGATGCAGCCCTGAGAGGATATTCTCCCGCATTTGGTCTGATCAACTAATCAGGTCAGGTGCGGGTAAGGGGATGGGTCTATTATGATGTGACAGGGGTAAACCAGCTCTGCTGTCGGGCCCTGCCGCAGATGTCACTGATTGCACTGTGCAGTTGACCCTCTTGCTGTGTGGTGTGGTGACGATCTGTCCGTTCTCCCCTTTGGGACTAAGATGCGAATGAATGTGTTTGAATGGATGAGTAAATGAGGAGTGTGTCGTCCTGTCTCGGCTACCTCCCTTTCCTTGGGAGAAGCAGCCTAGGTATATAGATAGTTAGATCATTCTGAGGGCATCATTTGCAGCTTTTTCTTGCTGCTGTAAGTTTATTTTATTCAACTTATGAGAGCATCATTAATTTTGGAGAAGTTAGTGAAGGCTATACCTGTATCTAGTGCCTCCAGCACTGTTACAGCAGCTACAAAGGTTGGGCCTTGCTGATAGCATGGAAAGTAGGAGACCACATTACTTCAAAATTCAAACTGAAAATGGAAACTCGATTGTGTAGTGATAACCAAGGCTGTTTTATGCTCTGGCTGTTTTATGCTTTCTTGGAAAAAGTGTCAGCTGGTTCTGTCTGTTCTCTTACACATTTATGTGGAAGGCCCATGAGGTTATTCAGTGAAGAACATGATACAGTAGATGTGTTCATGAAGTTTTACCTTACGATAGTCTGTTTAGGGTACTGGTACAGTAGTCAACTATGTACTATTTTCCTAATAGCTACTGTTTACGTTTTACTAAAGTTGCACTTTTCATGTTTCAGATCTGAAGACTAGGATATATGAAATAGTACAATGGTGTTAAGATAGTTATCAGTTTTTGGACTCTGAAGGCACACCTGCCAAAATGGTTGTGTGGTGATTGAAAATCAGGCCCCAGATTGGGGCTGCTAATAACTGGTATTGATCCAGTTTCAGTCCAGCAGAGCGCATCTTAATTAAAATCCCACATGGCTTATCAATGAGACTGTAGAACTCAAACTGGGTTGTGGTCTTGGAGGCTGTGTGGCATCATGAGTGATGGAGGCAGTAAATGGTCATGTGGGAGGTGTACCTATCTCAATTATGCCAGTGCCATACGCTGCACCATGTGTACGGTGCCCAGGCCACCACACCTCATAGTGGAGAGTGGTGCAGACATCTACCAGTTAGCACCCCCTTCATCTGTGCCCAGACCTGCAGAAGG